>NC_133652.1:228065979-228273815 GCF_009905375.1 Apium graveolens
GGTTTTATTTGATAATAATCATAGTACAGACTATGATATTCCTTAAAGTATAAATGGAATGCCATAAACTACCACAATGAAAACAAGGATTTTGTGGCTTATATCTAACAGACTGACTCTTAACTCCTGACTTTGAAGGTAAGGAGTTTATGTTCTTATTCTTCCTACAAAAGAAGCCAGATGGTTAGAACTTCCACAGTTATGACACGTTTTTCTAGGAGCATCAGGAACAGGCTTATAATCATTGCTTTTATTCACACCTTCCTTTCCATTCCTATTTTTCCTAGGTGATTTTACCTTGTTTACATTCTTAACATCTTTCAGCTTATGCTTAAGCTGCTTCTTTGTCATTAAACCTACGTTTACTTCAGTTGTCTTTTCCTGTTTTAGTTTGTCAGAAGTTAATTCCTTTTTTAACTTCTGATTTTTCATTATCAGACTTTACAGCTACAAACTTAACAGGCTTTAACTTAGATTTTTGATTAACAACTATAGGCTTAATTTCTACAGTTCCTTTATCATTTTTATCATCTCCATAACCTAAGCCCTCTTTCCAGTTTTCACTACTTAACAAATTCTAAGTTGTTCTGCCAGAGTTAGTCCAAGTCCTGATAATCTCTCTTTCCTTTTCTAACTCAGCTTTTAGAGATTCATTCATTTTAAGCACTTCATCCCTAACATAGAAAACATCATCTCTATCTTTCTGAGTTTGATGGAACATGATTAACTCTTTTTCTAAATAATCATTCCTCTTTTTGCAAGCTAGATTTTCAGAAGTTATCTTTCACATGTTAAAGTTTGATCTCTATAGCTAATGAACATGGTTTTAAGATATCTTCTCAACTCATTAATATCATCAGTATGAAAGGCATAAGTAGTTTGAGGTACCTTTAACTCAGCAGCTTCAAAACTGCTTTCAGCACTTGCCATATCAGCATTTTCCATCAAGGCATAATTCTCCTCACTTTCAAAATCGGAGGTGTCTGTCCAGCTTTTGTTCTTTATGACAAGAGCCTTGCCTTTGTCACTCTTCACTTTCTTGCAATCAGGAGATATGTGGCCTTTCTCACCACAGTTGTAGCATTTGACATTTGTATTATCTCCTCTGTCAGACTTTCCTCCTTTGCTCTCAGATTTTCTAAAATTCTTCTTATCAGAACTTGCACCTTTCCTGGAAAACTTCTTTCCCTTCCTGAACTTCCTGTATGCAATCTTTGTGATTCGTTTCACCATAAGGGCACACAGCTTCATCATCTCTTCATCAGCATCCGTCTCAGGCGAGCTTTCAGATTCTGAGTCATCATCACTATCAGAACTTGATGACTCAGTATCAGACTTTGTGAAGTGCGCTTTACCCTTGCCTTTCCTTGGGTGGCTGCCTTGGGGGATTCTTCTTCAGCCTTAAGAGCAACTATCCTTGACTTTCCTCCTTTTCTCTTGCTTCTTTGTTCCATCTCAAGTTCATGAGTCTTGAGCATCCCATAAATTTTATCAAGAGTTGTTTCATCAAGATTATAGTTGTCTCTTATTGTTGTTGCCTTCAAATCCCAGCTTTCAGGAAGAGCCAACAGGAATTTAAGGTTTGAATCTTCAAGATCATACTCCTTATCAACCAGTGACAAATCATTCAAGAGTTTGACAAATCTATCATATAAATCAGTCAATGACTCATTAGCCTTTGAGTCAAAGTGTTCATACTCTTGAGTGAGTATTGTCTTCCTATTCTTCTTAATCGCATCATTTCCCTGACATCTTATTTCCAAGGCATCCCATATCTCCTTTGCTGTCTTACAGTTTATTACCCTGTTTGACATTACATTATCAATGGCATTATGCAGTAAGTGTCGTACCTTAGCATCCTTAGCAATTGATGCGATATCTTCAGCAGTGTAGTCACTCTTCTCCTTTGGTACTGACTTTGCTGCTTCACCTGCAACTGCAACTGCGAGCTTGGTTGGTTTGTGAGGCCCTTCCTTGATTCTGTCAAGATATTCTGGATCTGTAGCTTCCCAGAAACATAGTCATCCTCACCTTCCATATGGGATATTCAGATGGTCTCAATATGGGAACTCTAATAGCCTCATATCGGCTATGGATTTGTGTCTTTGGAGGTTCTTCAGTTTTGGTGGGCTTAGTTGGAGTTTCTGAAAGGAATATGTCCTAAGTCCAATCATGAATTAGGATTTAGGAATAACCTCCTGTGTAATCTGTTATGATTTCATTGATATTATTAAAAGACTTGTTTTGTTTTTATTACGGGCTCTATCTATTTAAGTGTTTAAATAAGATAAACCATAGTTTAGAGTAAAGCTTTTTATGGATTATGATGAGATCATAATAGTGAGACCTAAAAGATGATAACTCTAAACTTAAATAGTTCATGGTCGTAGGATTACTAACTGGTAATTAATAATCCGCAAAGATCGGTACATACTATGCTTGCTTCATTATGAAGGATGTATGTTCTCATAGACATTTGTGTGGTGACACTATAGCTAGTATGTAGGTGCTTATTATAGAATAAGTTCACTGAACATGACTCGCCCAGCTGAACAACTGATGGAGTTCACCCACGTGTCAGCAATTGTTCACATAGTGATAGTTGTACAAGTATCCTTAGACTTGAGGTCATCATAGTCATCTTGTGTACACTGAACTATGCTTTGGTTTAGTTCTTAGTCTCCAGGGACATTGTAGGGTAGAAGGAATTTATTGTACGGTAACTATTCACTGAATAGGTTCTTGGTATTCTAAGCAGTGAATTCATATTATCCGGATAGTCGCGGGGCTGAGAAGTATCCCTCACGATGTAGAATAAATGTGATTAATTAATTAATCATATTTAATAAATTAGAGAATTTATATAAATAATGATAAAATAGTTTTATTATTATTTATTTCTACTACCGGCTTAATATTGAACCTACAGGGTCACACCATAAAAAGAGAATGATTTAATGGTGGAGGAATTAATTAATAATGGCTAATAATTATTTATTTGTGAAATAAATAATTAATTGGCAAATTTAATAATTGATTAAATGAGATTTAATTGATTATAAATTAATTAAGAAAAGTTCTTAATAATTAATTAAAGGATTTAATTTTTGGAAATTAAATCAAGAGAGAGAATTATTTCTAAAGTGTTTAGAAAAATGATTAATAATTAAAAGGTGTTTTAATTATTAATGAGAATAATAAATGGGATAAAATAATAATATTTATGGGAAAATTTCAGCTAAAAATTTTGCCTATAAATACACTATTATAGACCCTATTTTATTATGAACCCCAAAAAAAACCCAAAAAGTTTGGAAAACCCAATTCTCTCCACCTCCTTCCTCCTCCTTAACATCGTTTTCTTGGTGGATACCGGTGGAGTGCTTCACACTTGAGGAGCAACTGCTAAGGATCTATGATCGTTGTCTCCGAATTATTTTAAAGGTTAGATTCGATCCCTCGAATTTTTAGTCATGATCTATATGCTTTTATTTGGATTTTATGTGTGTAAAAGTGTTTTTTCATGCCCCCGCTGCGATTAAAATCCAACAATGGTATCAGAGCCTAGGTTGTATGCATATAGATCTGTGGTAAAAATTTCAGAATTTTATGTGCTTGTATGAATTAATTATGATTTTTATAAGTTATATCATGGATTAATTTTGTCTGATGAGAAATCATTTCTCAGAATAATTTTGAATGTTGATCTGGGTTCTACAAGTGTTGTAGATCGTCTGGGTATTTTTTTCATAATTTTATGATGTATGGATTATTTATTATGAATTTTTGAAGTTATTTTAATTAAATTCATAATTAAATAAAGATATATATATATATATGTATTGTAAGTATGTATATATATAGTACATCTGCGTCTGCTGCTATTTATCTGCTGTTGAATGCACGGAACGAAGACAAGGACGACTGACAGGTACAAAAAAGAACAGTCGGCGGCGGCTGCTGGCAGGCGTGTGTGGTGCACGCGCGCGGGAAGGGGTGTCGCGCATTCCGGGAATGCGTTACACCTGTGGCGCATTCACGGAATGCGTTACACCTTTTAATGGCTTAAAAGGGTTGTAACGCATCACCGGAATGCGTTACAGGGCTTGTAACGCGTTCCTGTAATGCGTTACAGCCCGACTGTTACATTAAAATTGATTTTCTGGGAGTTTCGTAACTCCGTTTTAGGCGTGCAATATACCGTTGGATTCGTTTTTCCGAGACGGATCTAATGGAGTGATCAATTTTAGTTTATATAAAAGTTTTGAACTGTTTATATTTCCGAAAGTGTTTTAAAGCTGTTTTTAACTGTTTTAATTGCTTTTAAATGCTTCATGTGATACATAGAGATGTATAATGCTTAGACTAATGTGCTAGATGATGTAACATGCCTACCTTGATGTTTATTCATGTTTATATATGTGATATATGCTTAGTTTATCATGCGATGATAGATTTAGGTGAACTTAAATGAACATAAGGCGTTTGTTAGTAGTGAAATTGTTTCATAACCTTAATAATAATATTATGAATACAATCATGAGATTCTTGTGTTTATGAAACACGTAATTGAATATGAATTTTCGATATGAGAGAAAGGATGATTCTGTCAACAACAGATTTCTATCTGTAAGAAAGGGTTATTAAGTGACGCCTCTTGACAATGCTCCACCCGATCTGGGAATCATCTGATTATTGATTATTGATTTGAAATATTTAATTTAAAAGGAAGAATCTCTTTATAATATGATTATGATTGTAACGTAATATAATCCCTCTAAAATTAAATAATATCAAGTAGTAATTGGCCAATGACACAACGGGCTTGTGTCGGTCATAGCCTTCCAACATGATAGAAAAGTAGTTCTTATTTTTGAATCATTGTCGGTTCGTGCTACAGCCGAGGGCTTTGATTTCGAAATAAGAAATACTTGTCTATTACATAGAGATGTGTACATTGAATAAGAATCTAAAGGTCGGTACGTGCACAGCCGTGGGCCTTTGGGGACTGATTCAACTGTACGGAATGTTGGGTTAGACTTGACTTAGAATATTGAGTTTGTCGTGCCACAGCCGAGACTCAATTATTCAAGAGGCTAAAGTTTGATTAGGGAATAACATAGATGTAATTGACAAGAGTTGTCTGCCTATTGAACATTACATGGCGGTTCGTGCTACAGCCGGGGTTGTGTAATGGAATGTAGGATCCCTATTCCCACTAGCATTATGAATGCTTAATTTTTCACGTAGGGGGTTGAATAAATTAGTAAACTAGTGGGAGCCACTTATGAATAAAGACCCGATTCATATAGTGTTTTGAAATGAAATCGAATATTTGCTAAGTGTTGTTATGTGTTTATCATTTACAGATTTACATATATTATGTCTTCTGCACTATCACTCAGGAGCATACTGGATGCTCACAAATTGACTGGTCCTAATTATGCTGACTGGCTTCGAAACTTGAGAATTGTTCTCAGGATTGAGAAGCTGGAATACGTGATTGACTCACCTAAGCCTACTGAACCTGCTAGTGATGCACATAATGATGAACATGTTGTGTATCGTAAGTGGATAGATGATGCAAATGTTGCTCAATGCATCATGCTAGCTTCCATGAACATTGAGCTACAGAAGCAACATGAGCATATGGATGCTCACACTATCCTCATGCATCTACAAGAGTTGTATGATGTGGCGGGGAGGACAGCTCGATATGAGATATCGAAGGAGCTGTTCGGTTGTAGGATGTCTGAGGGATCATCTGTGAATGACCATGTACTTAAGATGATCAATTTGATTGAACGTCTTGGACAACTTGGTTTTGCCATGGATGGGGAGCTGAGCCAAGACTTGGTCTTGCAATCGCTTCCGAGTTCGTTCTCGCAGTTTGTTGTGAACTTTCACATGAATAAGTTGGATGTCAGCCTGCCTGAACTCCACAACATGTTGAAGACTGCGGAATCGAATTTTCCCCCTAAGAAGAGTTCTGTTCTTCTAATTGGTGAAGGTTCCAATCCTAAGAAAAGGAAGAGGAACTCTTCCAAGAAGAAGAAAGTAGGTGAGAAAAGCCGGTTCCACCAAAAGCTGAAGACCCCAAGAGCAAAGTTGTTTGCTTTCACTGTAACAAGGTGGGGCACTGGAAGAGGAACTGCAAGGTTTACCTTGCAGAATTGAAGAAGAAGAAGGGTAGTGAGACTACCGCTTCTGATTCAGGTATGTTCATGATAGAAGTGAATATGTCATTAAATCAAATTTCTACTTGGGTATTAGATACCGCCTGTGGTTCTCATATCTGCAATTTGTTGCAGGGACCAAGGAGAAGTAGGACTCTTGAGGAAGAGGAGGTGATTCTACTGATGGGAAATGGAGCAAGAGTTGCTGCTGAAGATGTAGAATCATTTCATTTACATATGCCTACGGGCAAGACTATTGTTTTAAATAATTGTTATTTTGTTCCCTCGATTGTGAGGAATATTATTCCCATGTTAGACTTGGCTGGATTTTCATTTATTATTGAGAATAATGAATGTTCTATTCTTAGAGATAATATTCTTTATGGACGTGGTACTTTAAATAATGGTCTGTATAAATGTGACATAATTTACTTCAGATTGAACAAACTAATAAAAGAAAAGGGATGATGAAAATCTCACTTCATGTGGCACTGCAGTCTCCATTTAGTAGACATGGAGAGAGGGCTGCAAATTTGCTAGGAATGGTACACACAGATGTATGTGGACCAATGTCTACGCAAGCCATGGGTGGATTTTCATACTTCATTACTTTCATAGATGATAGATCTGGATTCGGATATGTGTTTGATGAAACACAAGTCTGAGGCCTTTGAAAAGTTCAAAGATATAAGTATGAAGTGAAACAAACAACCAAACATAGTATTATAACTCTTCGATCAGATCGAGGTGGTGAAACTTTAATGGAGTGTTTCTAGATTATCTCAAAGTAAATGGTATAGTCTCCCAGTGGACTCCTCCAGATTGGTATCTGAAAGGAGAAATCGAACTTTGTTAGACATAGTTCGGTCCATGATGAGCTATGCAAATCTTCCAGTATTCCTATGGGGTTATGCATTGGAAACCTCAGCATATTTACTGAATAAGGTGCCTTCCAAATCTGTTCCTCAAACTCGTATGAGATATGGAAAGAAAGGAAACCGAGTCTTAAACACGTTAAGATTTGGGGATGTCCAGCTTATGTCAAGTAAGTTGACCCAGATAAGCTGGAATATCGATCCGTAAAATGTAGTTTTGTGGGATATCCTAAAGAGACTTTAGGGTATTACTTTTACACCGATCATCGGGTGTTTGTCTCCAGACATGCTACCTTCTTGGAAAAGGAGTTTATCCTTGAAGGAAACAGTGGGAGCAAAATTGAACTTGATGAAGTTCAAGAAGCACAAACTACTACGGATCAAGTGGAAACAACCTTTTGTGGAACAGCCCATTCATAGATCAGGGAGAGTGTCTCGCCAACCTGAGAGGTATATGGCCTTGTCATTGAGAATGACAATGAGTTGTCGATCATTGATGATGACGACCCTGTGACCTATAATGAGGCTATGAGTAGTGTTGACTCAGAGAAATGGCATAGTGCCATGAAATCCAGAAGAATCTATGTATACGGTATACAAAAGATGATTAGCAGATGGCCAGGTGGAGACCTATAAGGCCAGGCTTGTGGCAAAAGGATTCAAACAAAGGCAATGGATTGACTTTGATGAAACCTTTTACCTGTAGCCCTGTTAAAATCAGTTCGGATTTTGCTTGCGATTGCTGCTTACTACGACTATGAGATCTGGCAATAGCCAGATGGTTTTCTTTCCAAGGGAAATGAAAACCTAGTTGTAAAGCTGCGAACCATATGTGGTTTAAAGCAAGCTTCTCGAAAGATGGAACATTCGTTTTGATGAGACAATCAAAGAGTTTGATTTTATCAAAAACGTAGATGAACCATGCGTCTACAAAAGGGTTAGTGGGAGCGCGGTAACATTTCTTGTATTGTATTGAATTAGAGTTGACACACATAACAACATAGCAGACCCACTCACAAAGCTACTTTATGAAAGTCACTTTGATCGTCATAAAGACAAGATGGGTATTAGATACCAGAGTGATTGGCTTTAGTACAAGTGGGAGATTGAAAGGAATATGTCCTAAGTCCAATCATGTATTAGGATTTAGGAATAACTTTATGTAATCTGTTTTGATTTCATTGATATTAATAAAAGACTTGTTTTGTTTTTATTACGGGCTATCTATTTAAGTGTTTAAATAAGATATACCATAGTTTAGAGTAAAGCTTTTTATGGATTATGATGAGATCATAATAGTGAGACCTAAAAGATGATAACTCTAAACTTAAATAGTTCCTGGTCGTAGGATTACTAACTGGTAATTAATAATCCGCAAAGATCGGTACATACTATGCTTGCTTCATTATGAAGGATGTCTGTTCTCATAGACATTTGTGTGGTGACACTATAGCTAGTATGTAGGTGCTTATTATAGAATAAGTTCACTGAACATGACTCGCACAGCTGAACAACTGATGGAGTTCACTCACGTGTCAGCAGTTGTTCACATAGTGATAGTTGTACAAGTATCCTTAGACTTGAGGTCATCATAGTCATCTTGTGTACACTGAACTATGCTTTGGTTTAGTTCTTAGTCTCCAGGGACATTGTAGGGTAGAAGGAGTTTATTGTACGGTAACTATTCACTGAATAGGTTCTTGGTATTCTAAGTAGTGAATTCATATTATCCGGATAGTCGCGATATGCTGAGAAGTATCCCTCACGATGTAGAATAAATGTGATTAATTAATTAATCATATTTAATAAATTAGAGAATTTATATAAATAATGATAAAATAGTTTTATTATTATTTATTTCTACTACCGGCTTAATATTGAACCTACAGGGTCACACCATAAAAAGAGAATGAATTAATGGTGGAGGAATTAATTAATAATGGCTAATAATTATTTATTTGTGAAATAAATAATTAATTGGCAAATTTAATAATTGATTAAATGAGATTTAATTGATATAAATTAATTAAGAAAAGTTCTTAATATTATTAATTAAAGGATTTAATTTTTGGAAATTAAATCAAGAGAGAGAATTATTTCTAAAGTGTTTAGAAAAAGGATTAATAATTAAAAGGTGTTTTAATTATTAATGAGAATAATAAATGGGATAATAATAATATTTATGAGAAAATTTCAGCTGAAAATTTTGCCTATAAATACTATTATAGACCCTATTTTATTCTGAACCCCAAAAAAAACCCAAAAAGTTTGGAAAACCCAATTCTCTCCACCTCCTTCCTCCTCCTTAACATCGTTTTCTTGGTGGATACTGGTGGAGTGCTTCACACTTGAGGAGCAACTGCCAAGGATCTCTAAGCGTTGTCTCCGAATTATTTTAAAGGTTAGATTCGATCCCTCGAATTTTTAGTCATGATCTGTATGCTTTTATTTCGATTTTATGTGTGTAAAAGTTTTTTCCATGCCCCCGCTGCGATTAAAATCCAACAGTTTCTACTTCAGACATGATTGTTTTTGGATCTTAAACTGTTTGTGTGTTAACAGATAGGCTCTGATACCACTTGTTAGGTCACACACACTGTAGAGGGGGGTGTGAATACAGTGTATAGCACAATCAAATCGAATTCTAATAACACAAGTAACAGAAAACAAACTTTATTCAAAGCAATAAACTCTGTTACAGTATGGAACTGTCCTCTCTCAGTGATGAACAAATATCACGAGAGCTGCTAGGGTTACAATGAATAATCTTCTCGATAATGATAACACTTATAGTGTAAACCCTATGTCTGTGTTTATATACTGCACAGTTACAAGATAGTCGCTAATTGATATGGAATATAATTCTGCTTCCTAAAATATTTCAATCAGATATCTTTTCTTCCAAGTATTCTATTCTTCAAAGAATTCCTTCTTCATGCATATATGTTCTTACGTTTATCTTGATTCTTTTCCTTTCAATCAGTCGCCTTCCATATCTGAATATTTCCTTTAAGTCCTGATATTATCTTCTGATAAATATCTCCTGAACCTTAAGTACTGATGACTTAAGTTCTGACTTCAATATAAGTACTGATTTCAGTTAAGTACTGATTTGTCCTGTTTAATTAAGATCTGAAAACTAAACATAAATCATATTAGACATGACATTATCAAATATATCTAACACCATCAACTCCATTAAACAGGATATTCATGGCCTTTTTATCCTTCCTGACTTGTTCAATATCAGGATCAGACCATTCATGCCTTGGCTTGGGGACAGATGGCTCATTTCCAGTTGCAGCTCTCATTGGAACATGAGGGCCTCTTTCTATGCAGTCCACATAGACCTCATCTTGAGAAAACAAATGAAGATGCATCTTTACCTTCCAATAATGGTATCTTTATCCAGAAAATAAATCTTGACTCCAACATCCTTCTTGTTCACCTTGCTGTTGTTTTGATCTTTAAACTCTTTGATCTTCAAGAGCTTGCTCTGATACCAATTGTTAGTCCCTTAACAATGTAACAAGAATTACAGAAGGGGGTTAAATGGAATTCTTGAAACTTTTTCTTGAATAAAAATGTTCTAACTCAAATATATATATATATAAGTGTGAATTGATTAGCAAAATGCGGAATACTTACTTGAAATGAATCAAAACACAAGTAATTAAAAACAAGAGTTTTTAAAAACTTTCTGGTGGATTTGAATGATTCCACCAGAGATATATAATATATATCGAGAGAACTCTGTGTGCAAAAAGCTCACAGCTGCTTACAAAATGATAACAACTAAGAATGAGGGAAATTCTAAGAGTACAGCTTACAAATGTTTCTCTCTTTCAATCTGAGTTTCTTAGTTTCTATTTTATTGCTGCTTCTTGGTTTATATATCACCAAGATTATAAAGTAATAAGACAGGATAATAAAACAAAAACTATCAAGTCTAATACAATGTTATTTCATTACTCTATTCTAGCATCTTTGAATATCTTCATAATAGCATGGAAATGGCAATGCTTCTTTGTTCTCGAAAACCCAGTTGAATAGGCTACCACATTCCATTTGCATACACTCGACGCATGTGACTATGTTGTCACTGTCAACAGATATTTGAATTCTTTATCCGTTGGGTTCATGATCATCCATCGAGCTACTGATCATCCGTCGGGTTGTTGATCATCCGTCGAATCCATTGTTGTTCAACCGTCGGGTAGCAATCAGGCACTTGACTTCATTTCATTTATCCAGAATTACAAGACATCATCTATGTACAATTAATCAACCTATCCTGCATATCTAGTTAAAGTCAACATGACTTAAGTACTACTACAGATTCTAAACAATGTGTATGCAGAAATGTGCTACAAACTTATTGTTACATAAGCTACTCACTCGATGGATAATAAGTCATCATCCATCGGGACTAAAATGAGTTATCCATTGGGACTATAATCCTTATCCGTCGAGTGCTATTGAGAAGGAATTACTAGCATTTCCCCCTCTTGGGGTTGGTTCCCCGCGCCCACAGCCACGAGCAGGTCTGAGGATCCCGCAGGATCGTGGCCCGGATTGGGGGGGTACTATTACTTCTCCCCGCATCCCCCAAAAACTGGCTCCTAGCCGCTTTAACAACAGCTGCTCTAGCTCTTTAACTCCTTAGTTATAAGAGAGGGCTATCTACTACAATGGGACATAGCTTCTCCTGTCTCCTTGAAACCGCAGGAACAAGAAATAGCTCCTTAACTTCTTAGCTACAAGAAACTAATTTTCACTTAGTAAAATCGACCAAGGTGTTTTTTTTTATGAAATCATCATGTACACAACATATACACAACAGATCTGAAGGACAACTTTTGGTGGTAGACATGAAGAAGGAGATAACGAAATGGGTGAGTAAATGTTATATGTGCCAACAAGTCAAGGCAGAACATAAGCATCTAAGTGGATTACTACAACCACTAGATATTCTGCAATAGAAGTGGGAACATCTTGTGATGAATTTCATAGTGGGACATCCAAGAACCAGGGAAAATCACGATGCAATTTGGGCAATTATCGACAGACTTACAAAGTCAGCACACTTTCTTCCGATCAACGAAAAATTTCGCTTGACAAGTTAGTGTACTTGTATCTCGAGGAAACTGTAATGCGAAATGGAGTGCCTCTATCAATCATTTCTGATCGAGATCCTCGTTTCAATTCAAGATATTGGAGATAGTTTCAAGAATGCTTGGAAACCAAGTTAAATATGAGTATCGCATACCATCCGCAGATGGACGGGAAAAGTAAAAGAACAATCCAAATGAATTAATCCAAATGTAAAAAATTCAATTCTATCAACATCATTTTCATTATCAGAACAATGCCACCACGGAGAAGAGGAACCAGGGCTTAGCCCGCAGAATCTGTTAATCAACGACAGAATGAACTAACCATATAGTGAATGAGGAGAGTGAAAAGGACTAGGACTTTAATGAATTTTGATGAAGAAAGATATATAGAGGAAGAAGCTAAGGATACCCATCAAGGGGGAACCCCCATGAATGAATTTATGGACCTTTTGAGGGCAAAAAAAATCAATCAACATCCCCTTTCACCACCGCCACATGTTGTCCAACAAACTGTTGTTACCGCCTTCAGGGCGTTTAAGTCTCTCAAACCCCCGGAGTTTCTAGGATCTGCGACCCCGTTGAGGAACAGGCCTGGCCTTAAGGAGATAGAGAAGTCCTTTCTGATACTAGGTGTGAGGAATGACACAAGACCATCTTTTCCTCTTACATGCTGAAGGGGGGAAGCCAACTACTGATAGGAGTCCAAGCGTAACCTCGAGACTGATGCTGTGATCCCATTCGATAGATTCACACTATTTTTCTTAGGACAAGTATTTCCCTAGGTTTATGGAGACTCAAATAAAGATCAAGTTTCTAGAGCTGAAATGGGATAGAATGATGGTGGCGAAGTACGAGGCCAAGTTCACTGAGCTATCATAATTTGTACCATAGTTATGAATATTGAAGAGAAGAAGGCACGAAGGTTTCAGCTTGTCTAAAATGTTGATCAAGCAATCGAGTAGTGATGTTAGAGCTAACAGATTATGCCACTCTAGTGTAGAAGGCCTCGATTGTTGAATCAGGAAGCGAGCAGAGCTTGAAAGAGAAGTAAAGTAGGAAAAGGAAATTAGGAAGTCAGGATGTAACACCCCCAAATCCGGGGTCGGGGATCCGGGTTGTCACGAGTTCCATTTCCCTTAATAACACCCAATCTTAATACACTAATCAACTACTCTGTACTGTGACCCCACAATAAACACACACACCACACGTTATAGTCTCAGAGATGAATATCCAAAAAATAATCACAAGTCAGTTTTATTCCACAATTATATGTCCATACACCTTAAAAGGTTTCTGAATAGATTTACATTTCTTTGCCATTATTACAATTCATAAATATACATAAATCTGGTACATATTAGTTGGAAACTTAGCCTATTGGTAATTTCTACCTCAGCTACAGCGGCCTCAACGCTTCCAGAAAGCTGCGGAACGTTTCCTATCCGCTTGCGAATTGGGAGCTTGGTCCTGTTCATCTTATCTATCTGATGTTGTGTGATGAAAGAAGAAAGCAAGGGTGAGCAGCAAGCCCACCAAAATAATATGTATAATGATTAACAATATATGAGCCTACTCATAATACTCGTGAAAGTCTTGGTCAAAAGAAATGAACCAAGTTGATATCTTAATGCGATGAAGTCGCAAAATATTCAGTATATATATACATATATACTTTTCAAAATATTGGAAGTCCTCTTCCATGCATAATATACACAAGTTCCCAGTGTATAACTGTATAAAAAAATATCGTTGCAAGGTGATCTCATATATCTAACCTTGTCTCAACATTTTTCTGAAATCTTTGTCATTCATAAGACAATTATTAATTAGATATAAGTTTAAAAGACGAAGTTACAAGATACCCCAATATACTTATTATCTTTCCCAAATACTACTTGAACTACCACCGTTCAAGTTATAATCAGTTTCAAAAGTTCATCACATAGATGAGACTATAAGACAAGATTTGAATAGATTCAACCTTTGAAATATTATTAAAGGAAATGAAGTTATGATATACTTCATTTAGTTCTGATATATATATATATCCACATATACATCTTCCTTTATACATTTCCTGAAAACCTCTGCCATGTAAAGTATGAACAGAATTGCAATATCCAATAAATTTGGAAAGGAAAAGAATTTGGCAATAAACCAGATATCTTGCTGATCAGGCAAAGATACCCATAAGTAACCTTTTCTACTAGTAGATGGACGAATTCCCCACTGGTCATCACCCTGGTTGTAATAGGACCTTATGCTGGACTGCCACTCAGCCACTTATGCATTTGATGGACTCCCACTGAGCCACTTACACTATCATGGACGCCCACTGAGCCCATGTTGCTTATGCCGACTCAATAGATGGACTTACTTCCCGAACATTGGGTAAGTAATCAATTCATTTACCAAAACTGCAACCTGTGTTGCGAATATAAATACACCACAGAGCCGGATCCCTCAGGTTTTGAGCGAGTATTTAAATCCCCTTAAAAAGGAAGATCTTAAATATAAAAATGAGTTTTGGGATCCGCTCTAACTTTTAAAAATCATTTTGAAGACTCGAAAACACTTTAAAGAGTGTTTGGAGTAAAGCTGATTTAATGAAGTAAATCAGTCCCCAGAATATTTAGAAAATGTCTGAATATTATTATTTAAATAATATTCCCATAAAGAATAATGGAGGTAGAAGTTGGAAAACTTATACTCGAATGAATAGCAAATAATCAAAGATATACTTATACGAAAGTAATATCTTTATTTGAATAATCAAAAATAAGTTTAATTATCGACACCTTATTCTTTAATACAATAAAGAATATTATTAAGTAATAAGCGGAGTCATAATACCTCGAATGAATACTATAAATAATATTCATAAAATAAAGGAGTCATACATCCTCAAATAAATATCCAAGTAATATTCAATAATAAAATAAACTGAGTCATAAGCCCTCGTATGAATATTCAAATAATATTCAAATAATAAAATAAACTGAGTCATAAGCCCTCGAATGAATACTCGAATTAATATTCAATTAAGTAAATAAAGGTATCGAATAAACCTTATTCGATCAATAGTTTTAAAAACTATATCCATATATATATATATATGTATATATATATAATATACTCGGGAACATCGACTCCCGGTTTAGAAATATGTTTTCACCTTTGGGTCCCTATACTAAGGGTATATGCAAATTACCGCTATCCTCTAGCATAGGTATTATCAACTGAATCAATAGATATATATGGAAAGAATATGAAACATGCATGTATATATATATACCATAGCAGCATGCTTCAATATATTGCAACATTTGCTAATTAACCAACATGCATCTATCGCAAGATAATGCAAATACCTATATACATCACAACAACAGTTATAACTGGTAAAAACTTGCCTGAGCGACTTGGGGTGATAAAAGGCTCGGGACGAGTCTGGTAACCTATAAACAACAAGTAAGTTGGAATTAAACCAAAGTCACTTGTAAATCTATACTTTAACTAACTTAGACTCTAACGCTTGTTTTGCGCTTACTGACTCGCTTAAGTCACTCGGGTATCCTCGGCTCCACCATTTTAATAAATTAACCTTTACGAGTTTTAAGGCGATTCCTTCGCGAGTGTCTTACCAACTCCTAACACACTTACCATAAATATTTCATACATTAATTAACCCTTTTTGGTCTTTAACCTATGTTTCAAAGTAAGGCGAGGGGAAAAGTTTCGTTCGCGAAATGCCGTTACGTGAAACGGTCGTTTCTCCTAAACCGTGCATCGGAATCGAACGAACTACATATCAAAATGAAGCTCGTAACATGAGCTATCTAAACATGGCAATGGTCATAATCTAGCAGGGGGATCTCGGGTCCTAATGTTATGCACAAAAACAGTCTAAAGAAAATCGGACGTTACGACGGCTATGTTTACGCGATTTCCCAATTTTAAATAATTCAAAACCAACCCAATTCAACCTCAAATCCAACATAGAACCAACATCCATCCTTATCACATCATAACAACCCCAACCAATTCAATTTTACCATTCATACTTATGCCTAAGCTTAACTTTAACCATGCTTAAGTTCTTTTAATCAAAACAACAACATTTACCATTCCATTTCAATACCATTTCAATCCCAAACTCTAAATCACAAACATCAAGCTACAATATCACCCTACTAATCAAAATCATCTTATAATACATAGGAATCTAGGGTTTGGAGATGATATACCTTCCTTGAAGTGGTGGGAGGAGCTAGGAAGCCTTAAGAAGCTTTGAGAAGTCTTAGGAATGCTTGGATCTTCAAGGAAAACAAGAAAAATTTCAAGTTAAAAACTTGAAAACACTATTCATTGTCTTCTTCTTTGATTAAATGAAGAAGATTGAGAAGGAATTGATGGCTTAAACTCATGATATAGCCCTAACTAAGCATAAAGATGATTAGGGAATTATCTTACCAATTTAGGAGGCTTGGATCTTGAGTTTTGAATTTCTTGCCCTTTAAAATGATAAAAGCCGAGAGCAAAGATGAACCATGCCTTGGTTTCTTTTTGATTTTGATGAAGAATGAATTTGATTGGCTTGGTTGACTTGTTTTTGTGTTTGATTTAGTTAATTACCTAGTTGCCCTTGATTTTGTGTGGTTAAAAAGCCACCACATCTCCTTCCTTCCCATGTCATGCCCATGTCATGTGGTGATGTCATCTTTCCCTCCTTGTCCTCTTCTCATTGGTTGGGTGACATCACTCTTTCTAATCCCTTTGATTAACTTCCTAATTGTTTGCCTAATGACCGCTGATCTGTTATACGGTCCGCTTAACTTTCGTTCTCGTTTATCGTTTGAAGGATCATACCCGGGATCTTATTACTTAGGTTCCCTTAACCTTCCTCAATACATTATATTCCTTTTTATGATCCTCTATTATAATCCTTTAATTTAAATCCTTTTTATTCTGTTACCTTATACTCAATTCTTTCTGTATCTGGTGGATTTCCGGGAAAAACCAAAGTGTTCGGAATTGGATTCTGAGGATCTTTACATACACTTATATACCATATAGAGTACTAATAAAATCTCAAAATATCAATAACAGAACCCCTACATAGCGTGGCATGAAAAGTTTTCTCATTCAACAAAACACTATTCATAAGGGTTTCAAAATTTCCAAAACAATTGGGGTTATTACAGTCTCCCCTCCTTAAAAGGATTCCGTCCCGGAATCAGATAGAAAATGAATAGGGATACTCTCTTAGCATTACACTTTCTAATTCTCAAGGAAATTCTCCCACATTGTGGTTCTTCCATCAAACTCTGAATAGTTTGATAATCCTTCTCCTAAGCACTTGTTCCTTTTTAAATCTATAACCTTTCCTGGTTACTCCATATAGGTTACGTCGGGTTGCATGTTTATGTGCTCATATGCCCCTATTTGTCTGGCATCCGAATTACACTTCCTTAAGATTGATACGCGAAACACGTTATGACTTGCTACAGGTTCGGGGGTAGGGCTAGCTCGTAAGCTAACTTTCCAATCCGTCTTAATATCTCAAAGGTCCAATGTATCTTGGGCTTAGTTTTCCTTTCTTTCCGAATCTCATTAACCCCTTCCAAGGGAATGCCTATAACAACATTAGGTCCCCTACTTCCCATTCCTTGTCCTTTCGTGTCAAATCAGCATACCTCTTATGTCCATCTTGGGTTACTACCAGCCGTCCTCTGATTAGATCTATCATATCCTTGGTCGTTTGGACCACTGCTGGTCCGAGCATCTTGCGCTCTACAACTTCATCCTAACCTAAGGGAGATCGACATTGTCTTCCCTCAAGGATCTCATAAGGCGATATCTCAATAATGACATATGATCTATTGTCGTAAGATAACTCAATCCGCGTTAAGTGATCATTCCAAATTCTTTCAAGTCTATTGCATGGAATTTTATCACAGCTTCTAGCACTATAGCTTTGGCGTCTCAATACCCATTCTTTTCCAGTTCATAATCGCTACTACCTTCCGTTCCTAATATTATACTGGTTACACCTTTGCTCGTTAGCATTCTATAACCTTTTAATACCCGCGTCAACCTTAGTATCACGAATGTGTTTCCATTCCGAATACTACCACAACTTTATTACTCCTTTTTCAGCTGTTTCTATTTCCCAAAGTTTGATCAATCATATAGAAGTAAAGGAATTTGTTGAGAGATCACTATGATCATGAACACTTATTACATTGCATAGTTAGTACAGAAGGTGGCCAGCATTTAGTACTTGACAAGCAATTAAACAACAGCTGGTATCCTACTCGGCTTCTATCACACAGATAGATAGTCATTCGGCAATACCTCCCCTTCTGGAAGGGTTGTTCTTCTCAGTTTACATGAAATGAAAAGAGAGAAAAGAACGAACTGAAGAGAATTATATATATGAAAAAAAATATTGCCATAAAATATCTGGCTTGGAACCTACCTCTGAATTATAGAGGTTTGTCATAGGAGAACAAAACATATATGTATATATATCAACATCAAGTATTATCGCATCGCATTTCACATGCTTAAATATTTTTGTTATTCCGTCCATCATTCTATGGACCCATGCTCTTCCTCGAGCTTATACTCAGTCACCTATGAAACTCCCTCGACATCGAAAATCGAATCTGGAATCTCATTTTATACATTATCGTTAATAGAATTCTATGCTTGCACCGCAACCTTCCTCGTATAGTAATACGACTCTCTATTGATAAGAAAGAATAATATTCAATAGGTAGATACTCTACTTAATTAGTCTATCAATGATAACTTATACACTACCACGACCCGATTAGTGGTACTCAATCTCAACACCCATTCCAATACAACTCTCACGGTTGTAATCAGCTCATTTCTCGCAGAATCATTGCTGCCTTACTATGGTCCACCACTGACCTACTGTAGTCATTCATTTTCCATGAAGTCTTAATAGCTAACCATACGGAGTCCATACATCTCGTATCTAATTCTCCTAAGGAGTTAACATAACCACCAATCACAATTCATGAAGAACACTCCAAACTCTGACGTACTTTCATGACATGAAGTAGATAAAATTGCAGAAGAGTTTCAATCAAAGTAACGATAGCAGGTTAATACCATTCTTAATCATATGCCTTCGATAGAAGACTTAACTCAAAGGTTCGTTTAGTCCTTTTGAAACATGGTTTAGGCTCATTCTCAAGATAGTACCTTCTAAGATAGATAGCCCGCTAATGGCGATTACACGAATTAAACCTTTACCCAACTACTATTACGGTTGAGTATTGCACAGTCATCAGAAGGAATGTCAATCTTCCGAACCGTAATACAACCTTCCCGGCTTCAACCATCATCACTGTATTCCTTTGGCACACGCGCCTATAATTATCCTCTTACCTTTAAAGGGTCGGCCACCTCTTTGCCCTTTCCTGATAGTAAAATTTCCTTACAGTCAATGTCATTTTAACCACCTCCAAATAAATTTTCTACCTTATTTCAATCACAGCTTATGTGAAGATGCTTTTCTTTAATATCTGATGAGTAAATAAAATAAAAAAAATATCACCATTTTTCCATAAGTTATTGCCTCAATCTTTAGAGGTTAATCACTGTCACGACTGACTCTCAATTATACTTAGAACATCTTTTATCTTAAGTCCTAATTGCCCTGAACAATTTCGACCATTACTGGTTCGATCCATACTTTCTAGTGGTGTAACACGTGCCCCACTTGGCATCATTATAATTACGACACATTTCCTTTATCAACATTTCTATTCTTGAGAATTTTGAATATTACCTTTCTCCTTGTAAAACCTCTAAGGTTATCCTTCAATCGTTCCTCCTGTATTCCCTAGATACAGGGCATATCACAATACCATTTACTAATACTAGAACCATTGTTTATATTCTTCTGAAAAATTTCTCCACTGATTCTTAAAGGTTGTTGTTACCTTAACCCTTTCCCAATCATACTGTCAAAACTCATACTGTCCCTATTAAGGGTGACATGCCAACCTTTATGCAGTCCCCTAGGATTCATTTTAAGTTACTAATGTTTTATCCTTAATTCCACCTTTAAAAGGTACCTGCATCCTTCCATGGATAAATCAAGTCATATATCCTTGATAGATTATCTTATTCATCATTCCCACCTCGATAGTCTATACCTAACTTCATAATAGCATTCTTATTCAAATTGAGGTCAATCCATATGGCCTCCAAAAGATAACAATGGTCATCCGCTTTTCTTTCCTGATTTGGTAATGATAACATGGATGTTCTGGAAGATATTGGTCATGTTCAACGTGAACTTCTTCTTAATAATTCCTTATTTACTTTTGTTGTTTATCTCAACAGTCATCTCAATGTTGGGATACTTCTCATACCTGGCGTCTCCCTTTCTAGGTATCATGCCACCGGTCTTACACTTCACCTTCTTGAAGGTCACTTCCTTCATCTAATTTTCTTAATTTCTTACTTTCTTGTGTCCTCAGTCTATCCGCGTCTCATTATTTATCCTTCGAATTATCTCAAGGTTTCCTCGAATCTTCCCAACTTACAGGGGATAAAATATATGTATCTCTTATGCCCTCAACCATCAATTTTAACTCATGGTGAATCACCCTCATCCTGACGAATGCATACTTTTCTATTTCTATTGCTATGAGTCTTTAGGGTTTCCTCATACCCAACTCCCTTATCATACCTCAAACTCTATTGCCTTTATATCCCTTTCCACTTCAGTTCCTTTTTATTTCCCTTTCTCTTATCATTATTTCATGAACCAACACAACATAAGCATTGATTTCAAACATCCCGTCATTCTGGATTCGTGTCCTTAGAACGAATCTTGACAACTTTTACAACTTAGATTCATAATTCATCATACTCTTCTGCCTTTGTTCTGGCTCTAAAGCTTTTACTCTATCTCTATAACCTTGGGAAGTACTTTCCTGAAAACAATTGACTGAACTTAAATCAGTTTATTATAATCTCTTGCTCCGTGCCTTCCTTGGTCTTTCACCAGCGGGTGGTCTCTCTCTTAGGAGGGTAAGTGATAAAAATAGTCTTTTGTGATTCGTCAATCATTTAGAATCTCAAATGATTCCTATATTTCCTTTAGCCAGGCTCTTGCCTCGACTGGGTCAGCTTGTTCCTTGGAACTCTGAGAGCTTAGCGACTTAGAGGTCCTGAAAGAATTTCACACTACATTGTTTCCTCAAGGTGGTGGTTGGGAATAAAATATAAGTTCTGTTTAGACAGGTTCATGAATTTCCGTATAGGAGTACCGTCTCGGGTCTCCTTATCTCGCTCGACTTCCGCTGTCTTAGTCTAAATATTTCTTCCTACTCCCCATAATTGGGGTCATCTTTTAATTTAAAATCTTCATTTTCCACTTTATTATATTCCGGATTCTTTATATCTTAATTGCGACCTCCCTGATTATCACATTCAAGGTTTGCCCCTAATCTTATTCCTTGTGGAGGCATATTACTTGGAAAATTTTGATAATCTCCGGATATTTGTCTTACTTACTTTGCTTAAGTCTTTCCCTCGTTTAGTCCTTGCACGATTGCAAATTATGAATTCTCAAGTTCGATAAACATCATGACACTCTCTTAAGTGTTAATAAAGCAATTAACAATGTGATTTTATCACAAACAAACTGATCTGAACTGAAATTAATGAATATATACATAACCATTTGTTTGAGGGTACAACAACTGAACATATTAAAGAGGATTACATCATATGAACTTATCGCTCCTATCCCAAAAGTACTACCATAGATAGTCATCTCGTCATTAAAACTAATCATTCATAACTTAGGCTAATCCTCCAAAAGCGGTGCTACATGAAACCCTTGTTTGATTGCTCTGGCTCTGCACACTACCATGGATTAAGAGATGCGAGCACGCACGACATCCCTAACCTGCTCCATCACAGAGGTGATGAGGTCTAAGATAGTCGCAAGTAGAGCTGGATCAACCTGACCCTCAAGATGGCCTCTAGCTGTAACACGGGTGGTAGCCTCAATCCTTTCCATGCTATACGCTAATCCTGCCGGAAGTATCCCACCCTCAATCCTTGGTACAGTAAGTCGATCCAACAGATCACTCCTAACATTCCGGGCCTCTGACAGGCCACCCAAAGTCATATGATAATCAGCGATAAGAGAAGCCTGAGTGGTAGCATCTAGCAGTCCATGGGGTGCAGGTGGTGCAGACCCAGGAGATCCAAATGGATAACCAAGCACGGTATCAGGTGACAATGGTGCAGGGGATAAAGGTGGCATTTCCTCAGTATGTGATGGGCTCTGTACAAGGGAGGGAACAGGAATTGGTGGAACCTCATGGATGTCTACAGGAGCCTCTGGAAGAGGGTCTGATACTGGTATAATTGGGGTCGTGGAAGGCCCCACTTCTTCTGCCCTCATTAACCTTTGTGCCCTTGGTAATTCTTCATCCTCTATTGCCACCCTCGCGGCCATTCTTGCTCTGGTAGTCGCCCTGACTACGGTCATCTGTTCCTCAGCGGTCCTCTCTTCATTCTCATCAGGATCCTCCATGAGATCCTCCTCAGCCACAATCCTTTCCGGAATAACATCCTCAACCGCAACATTCTCTATCTGAACCTCATCCGGTCCCTCATTAGGGTACTCCATCGGATTCACAATTTGATCTCCAACTTGTAATAAAACATCCTCATGCTGATGCTCCTGAACCTCAAGGTTCGGTGCCCCGCTGCCCTATACGAGAACGAACTATGTTACTATCACGATATTTATAATGGTTCCCATAAGGGTTTTAACTGTCAGTACTACGTTAGGTAGCCCGACTATGAACTTGGCAAGAGTTCTTATCATCTTAGTGAACTTATTATCTTAACGTCACATCATCTCTGAGGTTTATAACGCTTAGCTCTGATACCACTTCTGTAACACCCCCAAATCCGGGGTCGGGGATCCGGGTTGTCACGAGTTCCATTTCCCTTAATAACACCCAATCTTAATACACAATCAACTACTCTGTACTGTGACCCCACAATAAACACACACACCACAAGTTATAGTCTCAGAGATGAATATCCAAAAAAATAATCACAAGTCGTTTTATTTCACAATTATATGTCAATACACCTTAAAAACGTTTCTGAATAGATTTACATTTCTTTGCCATTATTACAATTCATAAATATACATAAATCTGGTACATTATTAGTTGGAAACTTAGCCTATTGGTAATTTCTACCTCAGCTACAGCGGCCTCAACGCTTCCAGAAAGCTGCGGAACGTTTCATATCCGCTTGCGAATTGGGAGCTTGGTCCTGTTCATCTTATCTATCTGATGTTGTGTGATGAAAGAAGAAAGCAAGGGTGAGTAGCAAGCCCACCAAAATAATATGTATAATGATTAACAATATATGAGCCTACTCATAATACTCGTGAAAGTCTTGGTCAAAAGAAATGAACGAAGTTGATATCTTAATGCGATGAAGTCGCAAAATATTCAGTATATATATATATATACATATATACTTTTCAAAATATTGGAAGTCCTCTTCCATGCATAATATACACAAAGTCCCAGTGTATAACTGTATAAAAAAAATATCGTTGCAAGGTGATCTCATATATCTAACCTTGTCTCAACATTTTTCAGAAAATCTTTGTCATTCATAAGACAATTATTAATTAGATATAAGTTTAAAAGACGAAGTTACAAGATACCCCAATATACTTATATCTTTCCCAAATACTACTTGAACTACCACCGTTCAAGTTATAATCAGTTTCAAAAGTTCATCACATAGATGAGACTATAAGACAAGATTTGAATAGATTCAACCTTTGAAATATTATTAAAGGAAATGAAGTTATGATATACTTCATTTAGTTCTGATATATATATATATATCCACATATACATCTTCCTTTATACATTTCCTGAAAACCTCTGCCATGTAAAGTATGAACAGAATTGCAATATCCAATAAATTTGGAAAGGAAAAGAATTTGGCATAAACCAGATATCTTGCTGATCAGGCAAAGATACCCATAAGTAACCTTTTCTACTAGTAGATGGACGAATTCCCCACTGGTCATCACCCTTGTCGTAATAGGACCTTATGCTAGACTGCCACTCAGCCACTTATGCATTTGATGGACTCCCACTGAGCCACTTACACTATCATGGACGCCCACTGAGCCCATGTTGCTTATGCCGACTCAATAGATGGACTTACTTCCCGAACGTTGGGTAAGTAATCAATTAATTTACCAAAACTGCAACCGTGTTGTGAATATAAAATACACCACAGAGCCGGATCCCTCAGGTTTTGAGCGAGTATTTAAATCCCCTTAAAAAGGAAGATCTTAAATATAAAAATGAGTTTTGGGATCTGCTCTAACTTTTAAAAATCATTTTGAAGACTCGAAAACACTTCAAAGAGTGTTTGGAGTAAAGCTGATTTAATGAAGTAAATCAGTCCCCAGAATATTTAGAAAATGTCTGAATATTATTATTAAAATAATATTCCCATAAAGAATAATGGAGGTAGAAGTTGGAAAACTTATACTCGAATGAATAGCAAATAATCAAAGATATACTTATACGAAAGTAATATCTTTATTTGAATAATCAAAAATAAGTTTAATTATCGACACCTTATTCTTAAATACAATAAAGAATATTATTAAGTAATAAGCGGAGTCATAATACCTCGAATGAATACTATAAATAATATTCATAAAATAAAGGAGTCATACATCCTCAAATGAATATCCAAGTAATATTCAATAATAAAATAAACTGAGTCATAAGCCCTCGTATGAATATTCAAATAATATTCAAATAATAAAATAAACTGAGTCATAAGCCCTCGAATGAATACTCAAATTAATATTCAATTAAGTAAAATAAAGGTATCGAATAAACCTTATTCGATCAATAGTTTTAAAAACTATATCCATATATATACATGTATATATATAATATACTCGGGAATATCGACTCCCGGTTTAGAAATATGTTTTCACCTTTGGGTCCTTATACTAAGGGTATATGCAAATTACCGCTATCCTCTAGCATAGGTATTATCAACTGAATCAACAAATATATATGGAAAGAATACGAAACAGGCATGTATATATATATACCATAGCAGCATGCTTCAATATATTGCAACATTTGCTAATTAACCAACATGCATCTATCGCAAGATAATGCAAATACCTATATACATCACAACAACAGTTATAACTGGTAGAAAACTTGCCTGAGTGACTTGGGGTGATAAAAGGCTCGGGATGAGTCTGGTAACCTATAAACAACAAGTAAGTTGGAATTAAACCAAAGTCACTTTTAAATCTATACTTTAACTAACTTAGACTCTAACGCTTGTTTTGCGCTTACTGATTCGCTTAAGTCACTCGGGTATCCTCGGCTCCACCATTTTTAATAAATTAACCTTTACGAGTTTTAAGGCGATTCCTTCGCGAGTGTCTTACCAACTCCTAACACACTTACCATAAATATTTCATACATTAATTAACCCTTTTTGGTCTTTAACCTATGTTTCAAAGTAATGCGAGGGGAAAAGTTTCGTTCGCGAAATGCCGTTACGTGAAACGGTCGTTTCTCCTAAACCGTGCATCGGAATCGAACGAACTACATATCAAAACGAAGCTCGTAACATGAGCTATCTAAACATGGAAATGGTCATAATCTAGAAGGGGGTTCTCGGGTCCTAATGTTATGCACAAAAACAGTCTAAAGAAAATCGGACGTTACGACGGCTATGTTTACGCGATTTCCTAATTTTAAACCATTCAAAACCAACCCAATTCAACCTCAAATCCAACATACAACCAACATCCATCCTTATCACATCATAACAACCCCAACCAATTCAATTTTACCATTCATACTTATGCCTAAGCTTAACTTTAACCATGCTTAAGTTCTTTTAATCAAAACAACAACATTTACCATTCCATTTCAATACCATTTCAATCCCAAACTCTAAATCACAAACATCAAGCTACAATATCACCCTACTAATCAAAATCATCTTATAATACATAGGAATCTAGGGTTTGGAGATGATATACCTTCCTTGAAGTGGTGGGAGGAGCTAGGAAGCCTTAAGAAGCTTTGAGAAGTCTTAGGAATGCTTGGATCTTCAAGGAAAACAAGAAAAATTTCAAGTTAAAAACTTGAAAACACTATTCATTGTCTTCTTCTTTGATTAAATGAAGAAGATTGAGAAGGAATTGATGGCTTAAACTCATGATATAGCCCTAACTAAGCATAAAGATGATTAGGGAATTATCTTACCAATTTAGGAGGCTTGGATCTTGAGTTTTGAATTTCTTGCCCTTTAAAATGATAAAAAGCCGAGAGCAAAGATGAACCATGCCTTGGTTTCTTTTTGATTTTGATGAAGAATGAATTTGATTGGCTTGGTTGACTTGTTTTTGTGTTTGATTTAGTTAATTACCTAGTTGCCCTTGATTTTGTGTGGTTAAAAAGCCACCACATCTCCTTCCTTCCCATGTCATGCCCATGTCATGTGGTGATGTCATCTTTCCCTCCTTGTCCTCTTCTCATTGGTTGGGTGACATCACTCTTTCTAATCCCTTTGATTAACTTCCTAATTGTTTGCCTAATGACCGCTGATCTGTTAT
Organism: Apium graveolens; assembly: GCF_009905375.1. Taxonomy (NCBI): domain Eukaryota; kingdom Viridiplantae; phylum Streptophyta; class Magnoliopsida; order Apiales; family Apiaceae; genus Apium; species Apium graveolens. Next base: position 228,092,870 of record NC_133652.1, read on the forward strand.
ACGGTCCGCTTAACTTTCGTTCTCGTTTATCGTTTGAAGGATCATACCCGGGATCTTATTACTTAGGTTCCCTTAACCTTCCTCAATACATTATATTCCTTTTTATGATCCTCTATTATAATCCTTTAATTTAAATCCTTTTTATTCTGTTACCTTATACTCAATTCTTTCTGTATCTGGTGGATTTCCGGGAAAAACCAAAGTGTTCGGAATTGGATTCTGAGGATCTTTACATACACTTATATACCATATAGAGTACTAATAAAATCTCAAAATATCAATAACAGAACCCCTACATAGTGTGGCATGAAAAGTTTTCTCATTTAGCAAAAACACTGTTCATAAGGGTTTCAAAAATTTCCAAAAAAATTGGGGTTATTACATTATACGTGCAACTTCAATGAGAGTTCTATTCTTCCTTTCAACAACTCCATTTTGCTGTGGAGTTCCAGGAGCAGAAAATTCCTGCTTTATTCCATGGCTTTTGCAGAACTCTTCCATTATCAAATTCTTGAACTCAGTGCCATTATCACTTCTTAAAACTTTCACAGAATCTTTGACCATTTTATCCAGATGTTTGATATGATCAATCAAGGTTGATGCAGTTTCACTTTTTGTATGCAAGAAATACACCCATGTGTATCTGGTGAACTCATCCACTATGACCAACGCATACTTCTTCTTTGCAATAGACATGACATTTACTGGACCAAATAGATCAACATGTAGTAGATGATAAGGCTCAAGAATTGATGATTCAGTCTTGCTCTTGAATGAAGATTTTCTTTGTTTGGCTTTCTGACATGAATCACAAAGACCATCAGGAGCAAATACTGTGTTTGGCAATCCTCTCACAAGATCTTTCTTGACCAGTTCATTTATATTGTTGAAATTTAAATGAGAGAGTTTCTTATGCCAATTCCATCTTTCTTCAATTGATGCTCTACTCATTAGACAGATTGTAGAACCATCAGTACTTGTTGAAAGCTTAGCTTCATAAATGTTACCACACCTGTATCCTTTCAGAACAACTTTGCCTTTAGATTTACTCACAATTTCACAGTGTTCTTCAAAGAAATCAACATGATAACCTCTGTCACATATTTGACTTATACTCAGTAGGTTGTGTTTAAGTCCTGAGACTAGAGCTACTTGTTGAATTATGACATTTCCAAGATTGATATTGCCATATCCCAATGTTTTTCCAATGTTGCCATCTCCATAAGAAACACTTGGGCCAGCTTTCTCCACAAAGTCTGATAGCAGGGCCTTATTTCCAGTCATATGTCCTGAACATCCACTGTCCAGAACTAGAATATTTTTCCTGTTGCCCTGCAATCACAAAGACCACTAATTATTAATTTTAAGGACCCAGACTTGCTTGGATCCTTTGGCCTTATTAATTTTGTTAACATTTGCAGCGGATTTAGCATCAAAGTTTATGTTAACATTTTTCTTATCAGAACTTACACTATCAGACTTTGAATCAGAATTTACACTAGAAGGAACAATGGAAACTTTCTTCAAAGAAGGTTTTATTTGATAATAATCATAGTACAAACTATGATATTCCTTACAAGTATAAATGGAATGCCATAAACTACCACAATGAAAACAAGGATTTTGTGGTTTGTATCTAATAGACTGACTCTTAACTCCTGATTTTGAAGGTAAGGAGTTAATATTCTTATCCTTCCTGCAAAAAGAAGCCAGATGGTTAGAACTTCCACAGTTATGACATGTTTTCCTAGGAGCATTAGGAACAGGTTTATAATCATTGCTTTTATTCACACCTTCCTTTCCATTCCTATTTTTCCTAGGTGATTTTACCTTGTTTGCATTCTTGACATCTTTCAGCTTATGCTTAAGCTGCTTCTTTGTCATTAAGCCTATGTTCACTTCAGCTGTCTTTTCCGGTTTTAGTTTATCAGAAGTTAATTTCTTTGTAACTTCTGATTTTTCATTTTCAGACTTTACAGTTACAAACTTAACAGGTTTTAACTTTGGCTTTTCTTTATCAGCAGACTTAATTTCTTCAGTTCCTTTATCTTTCTTATCTTCTCCATAACCTAAGCCCTCTTTCCAGTTTCCACTACTTAGCAAATTTTGAGTTGTTTTGCCAGAGTTAGTCCAAGTCCTGATAATCTCTCTTTCCTTTTCTAACTCAGTTTTTAGAGATTCATTTAATTTTAGCACTTCATTCCTAACATAAAAAGCATCTATATCCTTCTGAGTTTGATGGAACATGACTAACTCTTTTTCTAAGAAATCATTTCTTTTCTTAAATGCAAGATTTTCAGAAGTTAATCTTTCACATGTTAAAGTTTGATCTCTATAGCTAACAAACATGGTTTTAAGATATCTTCTCAACTCATTAATATCATCAGTATGAAAAGCATAAGTAGTCTGAGGTACCTTTGTTTCAGCAGCTTCAGAACTGCTCTCAACACTTTCTTTATCAGCATTTGCCATCAATGCATAGTTTTCCTCACTTTCAGAGTCTGAGGTGTCTGTCCTGCTTTTCTGCTTTGTGACAAGAGCCTTGCCTTTGTCACCCTTTACCTTCTTGCAGTCAGGAGATATGTGGCCTTTCTCACCACAGTTATAGCATTTAACATTGGTGTAATCTCCTCTGTCAGACTTTCCTCCTCTGCCTTCAGATCTTCTGAAATTCTTCTTATCAGAACTTATGCCTTTTCTGGAAAACTTCTTTCCCTTCCTGAACTTTAGGTATGCAATCTTTGTGATTCCTTTCACCATAAGAGCACACAGCTTCATCATCTCCTCATCAGCATCAGTCTCAGGCAAGCTTTCAGAATCTGAGTCATCATCACTCTCAGAACTTGATGACTCAGTAACAGACTTTATGAAAAGAGCTTTTCCCTTGTCTTTCTTTGAGGAAGCTGCTTTGGGAAATTCTTCTTCAGCCTTAAGAGCAACTGTCCTTGACTTTCCTCCTTTCCTCTTGCTTCTTTGTTCCATCTCCAGCTCATGAGTCTTGAGCATTCCATAGATTTCGTCAAGAGCTGTTTTATCAAGATTGTAGTTGTCTCTTATTATCGTTGCCTTCAAATCCCAGCATTCAGGAAGAGCTAACAGGAACTTAAGGTTTGAATCTTCAAGATCATACTCTTTATCAACCAATGATAAATCATTCAAAAGTTTGACAAATCTATCATATAAATCATTCAATGACTCATTAGTCTTTGAGACAAAGTGTTCATACTCTTGAGTGAGTATTGTCTTCCTGTTATTCTTAATTGTGTCAGTTCCCTGACACCTTGTTTCCAGAGCATCCCATATCTCCTTAGCAGTCTTGCAGTTGATTACCCTATTTGACATTACATTATCAATGGCACTATGCAGTAAGTGTCGTACCTTAGCATCCTTAGCAATTGATGCTATGTCTTCAGCAGTATAATCACTCTTCTCCTTTGGTACGGTCTTTGCTGCTTCACCTGCAACTGCAACAGCGAGTTTGGTTGGTTTGTGAGGGCCTTCCTTGATTCTATCAAGGTATTCTGGATCTGTTGCTTCCAGGAATATGGTCATCCTTACCTTCCATATGGGATATTCAGATGGTCTCAGTATGGGAACTCTGATGGTCTCATACTGACTCTGAATTTGTGTCTTTGGTGGTTCCTCAGTTTTGGTAGGCTTAGTTGGAGTTTCTGTGTCCGACATGATTGTGTTTGGATCTTTAACTGTATGTATGTTAACAGATAGGCTCTGATACCAATTGTTAGGTCACACACACACTGTAGAGGGGGTGAATACAGTATATAGTACACTCAAATCGAACTTTAAGAACTTAAGTAACAGAAAACAAACTTTATTGAAACAATAAACTCTGTTACAGTATGGAACTGTTACCTCTCAGTGATGAACAAATATCACGAGAGCTGCTAGGGTTACAATGAATAATCTTCTCTAATAATGATAACACTTATAGTGTAAACCCTATATCTGTGTTTATATACTACACAGTTACAAGATAATCGCTAATTGATATGGAATATAATTCTGCTTCCTAAAATATATCAATCAGATATCTTTTCTTCCAAGTATTCCATTCTTCACGGAATTCCTTCTTCATGCATATCTCTTCCTATGTTTATCTTGATCTTCTTTCCTTTAATCAGCTACTATCCTTATCTGATCGTCCTTCAGCACTTAAGTTCTGATATCTATCTTCTGATGCTTATCTCCTGATAACATAAGTACTGATATCCTTAAGTCCTGACTTCCAGTATAAGTACTGATCAACAGTTAAGTACTGATTTATCCTGTTCAAATAAGATATGAAAGCTAAACATAAAACATATTAGCCATGACATTATCAAATATATCTAACATATATATATATATATATATCAGATATAGAACTTTGTGATGCTTTGAATAGCACACGGCTGCTTTACAAGTGAACAAACAAACTACAAAGAAATTCTTAACAAGTACAGCTTTATCTATCTCTCTGAAAAATGTGCTTGCTTAGTTATTTGTTCTACTTGCTACTCTTGGTTTATATATCACCAAGTTACATGATAATAAGACAAGACAATAAAACAAAATGAATCTAGTCTAATATCATGCTGCAAAATTACTCTAACCAGCATCTTTGAATATCTTCACATTTGCATGGAAATTGTAATGCTTCTTTGTTCTCAAAATCCTGCTTAACAGGCTGCCACATTCCTTTTGCAAACATCCAACGCATATGACTGTGTTGTCACTATCAACAGCTATTTTGAATATGATCATTCATCGGGATTATGTTGATCATCCGTCGGGAGCCTTGTAGATCATCCGTCGGGAGTCTATCTGTCACTTGACTCCACTTCACTTATACAGAATTACAAGACATCTCATATTTACAATTAACCAACCTATTTTGTATATCAATCTAGTAGTCAACATGACTTAGAGAATCCTACAGAATCTAGTAGACTAAAACATTGTTGTTTACAGAGATGTGCTGCAATACTTATTGTTACATAAGCTACACTCTTGATGGATGTTCAGTTGTCATCCGTCGGGACTATATTAGAACATCCGTCGAGGGCTATAAAATTTACTAAGTTAAATCTACTAAGGTATTTTATTTAACTTATTAGCAAGTTCACAACATATTCCTAACACCTACTTAAAGTGTCGACCACCACATTGGCCTTTCCTTGATGATAATAGATTTCTAAATCATAGCCCTTGATCAATTTGACTATAGCCTCTATCTCGTGTCACTGTAAGAAGGAAAAAAAATCCAAAATTTCCTCATAAGTTAAATTCTTTGTCCCTTTCAGTGCGAACCTTATCACGATTATTCTAGATCATTATTAGGCCGCCTTGTGTCACGGTCCTTAAGTTGCATAGATGTATCATTACATTTCACATAAAATCCTATTTTTATCGTCGAGTATTTCTAACAAGAGGTTGTTACTAATCTTACCTTCACTTTTTGAAAATCTTATTCCTCGAATTCTTACATGATTGATCTTTCCCGAATTCATTAGTACCTATCCCGATAATGTTTCATAGAAGCGTACCTCACTAATCACGTTTGTATCTCTATTATCGTTCTTCTATAACCATGTTAAATATCCTTATGATAATAACTAAACATGTTATTCCCTTTTTAAAACAACTTAATCATTATGATGCTCCGATTGTAACAAAATAGTATTGAGTTTTTAGTCTCATATTACAACAATCGATTCTCAACTATACCTCTCTTTGTTCGGAAGGCAATCAGCCTCAAAAGAATGATTTTCACGATATCGATGTAATTTAGACAATCTTAACAAGATTTCAAAATCGAATATCTGAAAAAATAATGAGCTCTGAATAAAAGAGTCAAAATACTCAAAAGATTTATAACTTGGAAGAAAAATACAACAATGATTATCCTTCCATGTCCTTAGAATTTTATATTATGATATTACAGAGAATATCCATTAAAAGTAATGATTTTTGAATAATAACATCATACGAATAATACTAGTAAGATTTCTTCATTGAAAGAATACTTTTTTGTTCGAACAATGAAAGAAATTTTGAATAACATCCTCAACCAAAGGTTAACCATTGAGGTTTCAAAGAGAAGCTATTTTGAAAGAAGGAATTTTATTCAATGATTAACAAATAATGAAGTATATTGTTCTTCAATCACTTTATGAATTTAATTGGATATTCGCTATATAAATGAAAGAATAGAACATTTCATGAACAGAATATTTCATAAAAGTGAATATGAATTCTCGTTTGAGTGGGCGACCTAGTTAGGTCTCAATTAAATAATTCTATGAAAATTTCATCAACAATTAATCTTGCATATATAATGAATCATGTAAAACAAAAAATTGATTGGAAGTGGAACTAGAAAAACAATAACTAGTCCATATCAAGCAATATTATCAACCGGCTAAGAAAATGGCCAGCTTAATTGGTTTGGCACATAACAGCTAGCTAGGATGATTAGCTAGGTTTCCATTTTGTTAATTAAAATTTCGAATAGTTAGAACAACTAATTAGTCGTTCATGAGAACATATGCAACTAAGCATATTTCAGTTTGTTGGTAAAAATCTCAACATTGTAACCACTGAAAAAATTTGTGGCTACTTGAATGCCGATTCTGAAATAAAGAGTTTTCAAATATGGGCCGAGAAAGACAATTACAACTCTGAATCGAGTGGTCTTGGTATCGAAACAATCGATAGCCTCTCATCAAATATTTATTTCTAATAAAACGGTACACTCAGAGGTGCCCTCGTTCACATACTTTATCAGATTCTCAAATAGAATTAAATTCAGAATACCAATATCAGATTGATACCCTTACTATGATTTCAAAGTTCAATATACAATCTCATCCCGAATAGAAGAAAAGGATTCCCGGGTAATCTATGGATATTAGATCATCCATGTTTTTAACAATTTGTTAGATATTTACAATCTCGACTGAGAAGAGTAAGTAAGAAAGAAGAATCAAATGAAGATATTGAAAATTTATTAAAAATCTCTTGGATAATTGAAATAAAGTAAAAATAGTTCTGAGACGAACAAGAAGATTAAATCTATAAATGAAAGTTCATGGGTCAACTAAAAGAATTAAAAAAGTCATGATGCAAAAAAAAGACTATTCAAGTTTTTAATCATATCAGAAGTTCAAATTAGGGAACTAAAAGGATTGCCTGATATGATATATCAAGGCAATATGAATGATCAACAGTTTGGAGGGAGTAGTGTGACGATGAGTATATACAAAAATAATTTTTGATTATCCTAACCCTGGTCATTATTCGCCCGAGTATGATCCTGTTGAGTGGCATTTATGACACTTTATTACACTCCGTAAAACTTTGAATTGGTGTATTTGTACTCAAGTTGTGGGTGTTTTAATATATTTTCTAGTGTTTTTGCATTTTCAGGCATTATCTAGGTTATCAGGTGAATTACCATTGTTTTGGTGCTAATTTGGTGTTAAGGTAGTGTTGGAATAAAAGCTCTTGGATAACCGGCTCAAATCAGCAAGGAAAAAGAAGAAATTTGATTTTTATTCAGGGAGTCAGCGCGCCCACGCTGTGATAGCGCACGGCCGCGCCCAAAGTCCAGAAACTCAGCGTGCCCGCGCTGGTCAAGCATGCGGTCAATCCTTATTCTAGTGGGCTTTTGATCTAGAAGACTTCTACTCTACATGGGGCTTCTATATTACATAAATAAGTTTTTTTTTATAACAAGACATACCAGAGCACAAGGAAAAGGCGTAAGAAGACCGTTTTAGCACAATTCAACCAAGGCGAAGAAGATCTAGTTTAACTTGTGATTCTTTGTTTAAGTTGTAACTTTGGATGCTAGTTTTCTTATTCTTGAACCTATACTCGTGTTTTGTACTTTTTTTATTATTCGTTTATAAAGACTACATTTATTATACCATGCTTTCATCGGAATCCACGTTGATGATGAGTCCGATTATGGGATAATCGTTATCGTGGGGTTCTAGCGGATTTATTTATGGATTTCTTTAGTTGATTTGTTTCGATGCCTTAGTGTGTCATGATTGTATGATATCCTAGTATTGGTTGTGCGTAATCTTCTTATGAGCATCATAAACTTATAAGATAGTGTTTTAATTCTTAATGAAGCGAAAGTAAATTTAAGGATTTAGAACTTGCCATGCTAGTATAGGTTCATGTGTTATTGATATGCATGATTCCTGGGTAATTTTAACCATCTTACTTGCCCTATGTAATCATGATAGATAATTTATGCATTAAAACCATTATGTTGTCGAATTCTATAGACATATAGGGTCTCAATATAATTGGTGTCTATTCAGCTTCTATCTCTTTTGTGGATGTCTAGTAGTAGGGTATTCATGCAACGAAAGTTGGCGTTTATCAGTTTCGTCTTATCTGATTAGTGTCATCACCATTACATGTTAAGGTTAAGAACAAAGAGGCTATTGAATGAAGTATTTAATGAAGTTAGAATCCCATGTTTGTCATATATATTAATTCAACCATACTTATTCTCTTAGTTATAATTGTTAGCTTAAGTTTAGTTAAAAACAATCTCAGTCTGTTAACCGTCTTAGCATTGAATAATAGCCATATCATTGTTGCATTAGTGCATAGATTACAAAGTTAACCTAAATCAGTCCATGTGAGAACGAATCTCTTTTATATCTTATACTACTTATGAACGCGTATATTTACGTGAATTTTAGCGCGTGTTTAGAGACTAACAAGTTTTTGGCGCCGCTGCCGCGGATTCGGTGTTAATTTTTAGTTTATGTGTTTGTCATCAGTGGTCATTAAAGTTCATTGACTCAGACATTCTAACTTATCTGTTTCCTTGTCTTATTTTAGGTACTCTAGTGAGCGTGTATGCATACGCGTTCGCAGTCTCGTAAGAGAGCTCTGGATAAAGCCGAGGAAGAAGCTGTAGTGGTTCGAAGGGAAATTTTTGAAGATGAAGAGAAGGTGGAAGAAGAAGAGAAAGTCGAGGAACCAGTTTTAGTAGCGATGGGAGATCAAGTAGAAATTCCTAAGGCTTTAATGGACTATTCTCAGCCTAAGATCAATGATATTCAGTCAAGCATCATCAGACCAGCCATCTCGGCTAACACTTTTGAGGTCAAGTCAAGCACGACTCAGATGATACAAAACTCAGTTCAGTTTGGGGGTTCTCCTACTGAAGACCCCAACATGCACATCAGGGATTTCATCGAAATATGCGACACTTTCAAGTTCAATGGTGTGACTGAAGATGCCATCAAGCTGCGACTCTTCCCATTCTCTCTGAGGGATAAAGCAAAGTGCTGGTTACATTATCTACCACCAGGGTCTATCCCCACATGGGAGGATCTTGCTCAAAAGTTTCTCACTAAATTCTTCCCTATGGCGAAGACTGCTGCAATCAGGAATGCTCTTACTCAGTTTGCTCAACAAACTGGAGAATCTCTGTGTGAGGCTTGGGATCGATATAAGGAGATGCTAAGGAAGTGCCCACACCATGGTATGCCTGATTGGATGATTATAAACTATTTTTATAATGGATTGGGTGCTACTTCTAGACCCATGCTCAATGTAGCATCAGGAGGAGCCTTGTGGGCTAAAAGCTGTAATGAAGCTTATGAATTGATTGAACTGATGGCTGCTAATGAATACTAGAATCCTTCTCAGAGGCTAACTCAGGGTAAAGTAGTAGGAATTCTGGAGTTGGATGCACCAACTGCTTTAGCTGCCCAACTTAAGGCCTTGACGATGAAGGTGAGCACTTTAACTAACTATGGAGTTAATTAAATCACTAGTGTCTGTGAGCTTTATGCTGGTACCCATGAGACTGATCGGTGTTCTACTTCTAGTGAATCGGCTAAGTTCGTGAGCAACTTTCAGCGATCGCAACAACATGTGCCGGCAACCTATCATCCTAAAAACCGCAATCACCCTAATTTCAGCTGGAGCAACACTCAGAATGCGGTTCAACAGCCTTATCAACAGTACCCAGCTAAGCAATACAACTCCCTGGTTTTCAGCAACCATAATATGCACCAAGGCAGCAAATCCAGTTGTAACAAGCTAATGAAAAATATGAATTAGAGGAGTTGAAGCCCATGTGCAAAAGCCAAGCTATTTCTATCAAGACCTTGTAAAATCAAATTAGGCAAATTGCCAATGCCTTGCTAAATCTTCAACCTGGTATACTACCTAGTAACACTGAAGTACCAGGAAAGAGGGAAGCTAAGGAGCAAGTAAAGGCAATCATTTTGAGGTCTGGGAAGGTTGCGAATCCCAAACAAACTCAAGTTTCGAATGAAAAAGCTGGGGCTGAAAAAGTAGTAGAACAACAGGAAGCAGAAGTGGAACCAAGGAAGACTACTGTTGAGCACACTCGTCCTGAGGGTAATACAGGGGAGAAACAGATCTATCCTCCACCGCATTTTCCTAAGCGGCTACAGAAGAAAAGCTGGATAAGCAATTTGAGAAGTTTCTGGAGGTGTTCAAGAAACTTCATATCAACATACCTTTCGCCGAGGCTCTTGAGCAGATGCCTAGTTATACAAAGTTTATGAAAGATATTCTTTATCAGAAAATGAAGCTAGATGATTTAGAGACTATCGCTCTCATGGAGGAATACAGTGTTGTGCTACAACAGAAGTTTCCTTCGAAGCTTAAGGATCCAGAAAGCTTCACTATTCCGTGTACTATTGGAAAAGTTTCTTTTGACAGATGCTTATGTGACTTGAGAGCGAGCATCAACCTGATGCCCTTATCAATATTCAAGAAGTTGAACTTGCCTGATCCAAAACCTACTTATATGACTTTGCAGTTGGCCGATCGCTCAACATATCCTCGAGGTATTGTGGAGGATGTCTTGGTCAAGGTTGATAAACTCATCTTCCCTGCTGATTTTTTAATTCTTGATTTCGAGGAAGATAATAAGATTCCCATAATTTTGGGAAGACCTTTCCTGGAAACTGGCCGCACCTTGATAGATGTGCAGAAGGGTGAGCTTATAATGTGAGTGCTGGATCAGGATATAACTTTTAATGTGTTTAATGCTTTAAAATTTCCTACGGAAAATAAGGAGTGCTTCAAAGTGGAGTTGGTCGATTCCGTGGTTACTTCAGAACTTGATCAATTGCTAAGGTCTGGTGCCTTAGAGAAGGCCTTGTTGGGTATTTCAGACAGTGAAGATGACAAAGGTGAAGAACAATTGCAATATCTGAATGCTTCTTCCTAGAAGAGGAAGATTGATATGCCTTTTGAATCTCTTGGAATGGAGGAGTTGAACAAAGCTCCTAAATGCCTCAAGCCATCTATTAAGGAAGCTCCCACTCTTGAGCTTAATCCTTTACCTAAACATCTGAGGTATACGTTTTTAGATGATGCATCTACTTTTCCTGTTATTATTGCATCTGACCTTTCAGGTAGCGATGAGGAAAAGCTTTTCAGAATTCTTTGAGAGTTCAAATCGGTAATTGGATGGACTATAGCAGATATTAAGGGAATCATCCCTTCTTATTGCATACATAAAATTCTGCTTGAAGAAGGTAGTAAGCCTACAGTTGAGCAGAAAAGAAGGCTTAATCCGATCATGAAGGAAGTAGTGAAAAAGGAAATTCTTAAGTGGCTGGATGCATGGATTATTTATACCATTTTTGACAGTTCTTGGGTGAGTCCAGTTCAGTGTGTACCAAAGAAAGGAGGTATCACAATTGTTGCTAATGAGAAGAATGAGCTCATTCCTACTCGAACAGTCACGGGATGGAGGGTTTGTATGGACTACAGGAAGCCGAACAAAGCCACTAGGAAGGATCACTTCCCTCTGCCTTTCATTGACCAGATGCTTGACAGATTGGTTGGTCACGAATACTATTGTCTTTTGTATGGCTATTCGGGTTACAATCAGATTTGTATCACTCCAGAAGATCAAGAAAAGACTACCTTCACTTGTCCATTTGGTACTTTCGCCTTCAAATGAGTTTCTTTTGGTCTGTGTGGTGCACCAGCCATATTTCAGAGATGTATGATGGCCATCTTTTCTGATATGATTGGCCAGAATATGGAGGTGTTCATGGACGACTTCTCTGTATTTGGTGATTCTTTCGATGAATGCTTACAGAATCTTGGAAATGTTCTCAAGAGGTGTGTTGAGACCAATCTGGTTCTTAATTGGGAAAAATGTCACTTTATGGTGCGACAGGGCATTATTCTTGGGCATAAGGTCTCTAATAAAGGTCTTGAGGTGGACAAAGCCAAGGTGGGGGTTATTGAAAATTTTTCTCCACCTATTTCTGTTAAAGGAATTCGCAGTTTCCATAGGCGTTTCATCAAGGACTTCTGTAAGATTTCGAAGCCATTGTGCAGTTTGCTATAGAAATATGTCCCTTTCAAGTGTGATGATGAGTGTCTTGCAACTTTTGAGACATTGAAGAAGAGTTTATTCACGACACCTGTCATAACTGCACCTGACTGGAATGAACCTTTTAAAATGATGTGCGATGCAAGTGACTATGCAGTTAGAGCAGTTCTTGGACAGAGAAAGAACAATATATTTCATGTGGTCTACTACGCTAGTAAGACCTTGAATGGTGCTCAACTGAACTATACTACTACGGAGAAAGAACTTTTGGCTATTGTCTATAATTTTGAGAAATTTCGATCTTATCTACTTGGGACTAAAGTGACAATTTTCACTGATCACGCTACAATTTGTTATCTCGTCTCGAAGAAGAAATCGAAGCCTAGATTGATTAGATGGGTTCTTTTACTTCAAGAATTTAAATTAGATATCAAGGACATAAAGGGGACTGAAAAACAAGTCACTGATCATCTATCTAGATTAGAAAACCCTAATGCTACTTCACTGGACAAGCCATTGATAAATGAGTCTTTTTCCGATGAGCAGCTGTTTGGAGTGCAAGAGGAAGAACCGTGGTTTACAGACATTGTGAACTACCTTGTGAGTAATATCATGCCACCCAACTTATCATATGCTCAAAGGAAGAAGTTTCTACATGAAGTGAAGTTGTATATGTGGGATGAGTCATTTCTTTTTCGACAAGAAGCTGACCAAATCATCAGGAGATGTATTCCTTACAGCGAAACGGGGGGATCTTGCGAGATTGCCACTCAACGGCTTATGGAGGACACTATGGTGGAGAAAAGACAGTAGCTCGTATTCTTCAAGCAGGTTTCTTTTGGCCAACCTTGTTTAAAGAAGCTCATCAGTTCATTTTGAAATGTGATCGATGTCAATGTGTGGGTAATATGTCTGTTATGTATATGTTGTGAACTTGATGATTTCATTAACAAAACACCTTGGCAGATTTTACTTAGTGAAATATGTAGAACTCGACAGATAAGGATTATAGTCCCGACGGATGACTCAATATAGTCCCGACGGATGATGATTTATTATCCATCGAGTGAGTAGCTTATGTAACAATAAATCTGTAGCACATTTCTGCATACACCTTTGTATAGATTCTGTAGTAGCATATAAGTCATGATTGACTTTAACTAGATATGCAGATTAGGTTGATTAATTGTACATAAATGATGCCTTGTAATTCTGCATAAATGAAATGAAGTCAAGTGCCAAATAGCTACCAACGGAAGATTAACAAAGCTATCGACGGATGATCAATATAGCTGTCGACATATGATCAACAAAGCTGTCGAAGGATGATCAACAAAGTCATCGACGGATGATCATGTAATCAATGGATAATCAATTCAAACATCCGTTGACAGTGACAACATAGTCACATGCGTCGAGTGTATGCAAATGGAATGTGGTAGCCTATTCAACTGGGTTTTCGAGCATTACCATTTCCATGCTATTATGAAGATATTCAAAGATGTTGGAATAGAGTAATGAAGTAGCATAGTATTAGACTTGATAGTTTTTGTTTTATTATCTTGTCTTATTACTTTGTAATCTTGGTGGTATATAAACCAAGAAGTAGCAAATAGAATAGTAACTGAGAAAGAAGTAGAGAAACATTTGTAAGCTGTATTCTTAGCATTTCTCTGCATTCTTAGTTGTTCAACATTTGTAAGCAGTTATGAGCTTTTTGCTACACAGAGTTCTCTCAATATATATTATATATCTCTGGTGGATACATTCAAATCCACCAGAAAGTTTTTAAAGACTTGCGTTTCTAATTACTTGTGTTTTGATTCATTTGAAGTTATTATTCCGCACTTTGCAAATCAATTCACACTGATATATACATATTTAAGTTAGAACAATTTTATTTAAGAAAAAGTTTCAAGAATTCCATTCAAACCCCCTTCTGTAATTCTTGTTGAATTGTTAAGGAACTAACAATTGGTATCAGAGCAAGCTCTTGAAGAACAAAGAGTTTAAAGATCACAACAACACAGCAAGATGAACAAGAAGGATGTTGGAGTCAAGATTCTTTTTCTGGATAAAGATAATTACCATCACTGGAAGGTAAAGATGCATCTTCATTTACTTTCTCAAGATGAGGCCTATGTAGATTGCATAGAAAGAGGTCCTCATGTACCAATGAGAGCTACAACAGTAAATGAGCCATCAGTCCCCAAGCCAAGGCATGAATGGTCTGATCCTGATATTGAACAAGTCAGGAAAGATAAGAAGGCCATTAATATCCTGTTCAATGGAGTTGATGGTGATATGTTTGACAACATCATCAATTGCAAAACTGCCAAGGATGTTTGGGATACAATACAGATTATCTGTGATGGCACTGAGCAAGTTAGGGAAAACAAGATGCAGCTGCTAATTCAGCAATATGAGCATTTTCATAGTGAAGAAAGTGAGTCTCTCACTGATATTTTTAGTAGGTTTCAAAAACTACTAAATGCTCTGAAGCTGCATGGAAGGGTCTATCAGACAAAAGACTCCAATCTTAAATTCCTTAGATCTCTTCCAATGGAATGGAAACCAATGGCAGTCTCATTAAGAAACTCTCAAGATTATAAGGAGTTTACTTTGGAAAGACTTTATGGCATCCTGAAGACTTATGAGCTTGAAATAGAGCAAGATGAGAGGATGGAGAGAGGAAAGAAGAAAGGAGGATCCATTGTACTAGTTGCTGAGTTAGAAAAAGAGAAGGAGATGAAGATGGAAGCTCTGGAGTCAACTTCAAGGGTCTGTGAAAACAAGGGCAAGGGGCTGGTAGCTGAAAATTGCCAATGCCTTGCTAAATCTTCAACCTGGTACACTACCTAGTAACACTGAAGTACCAGGAAAGACGGAAGCTAAGGAGCAAGTAAAAGCAATCATTTTGAGGTCTGGGAAGGTTGTGAATCTCAAACAAACTCAAGTTTCGAATGAAAAAGCTGGGGCTGAAAAAGTAGTAGAGCAACAGGAAGCATAAGTGGAACCAAGGAAGACTACTATTGAGCACACTCCTCCTGAGGGTAATACAGGGGAGAAACAGATCTATCCTCCACCGCATTTTCCTAAGCGGCTACAGAAGAAAAGTTGGATAAGCAATTTGAGAAGTTTCTGGAGGTGTTCAAGAAACTTCATATCAACATACCTTTCGCCGAGACTCTTGAGCAGATGCCTAGTTATACAAAGTTTATGAAAGGTATTCTTTATCAGAAAATGAAGCTAGATGATTTAGAGACTATCGCTCTCATGGAGGAATACAGTATTGTGCTACAACAGAAGTTTCCTCCGAAGCTTAAAGATCCAGAAAGCTTCACTATTCTGTGTACTATTAGAAAAGTTTCTTTTGACAGATGCTTATGTGACTTGAGAGCGAGCATCAACCTGATGCCCTTATCAATATTCAAGAAGTTGAACTTTCCTGATCCAAAACCTACTTATATGACTTTGTAGTTGGCCGATCTCTCAACATATCCTCGAGGTATTGTGGAGGATGTCTTGGTCAAGATTGATAAACTCATCTTCCCTGCTGATTTTGTAATTCTTGATTTCGAGGAAGATAAGAAGATTCCCATAATTTTGGGAAGACCTTTCCTGGAAACTGGCCGCACCTTGATAGATGTGCAGAAGGGTGAGCTTATAATGTGAGTGCTGGATCAGGATGTAACTTTTAATGTGTTTAATGCTATAAAATTTCCTATGGAAAATAAGGAGTGCTTCAAAGTGGAGTTGGTCGATTCCGTGGTTACTTCAGAACTTGATCAATTGCTAAGGTCTGGTGCCTTAGAGAAGGCCTTGTTGGGTATTTCAGATAGTGAAGATGATGAAGGTGAAGAACAATTGCAATATCTGAATGCTTCTTCCTAGAAGAGGAAGATTGATATGCCTTTTGAATCTCTTGGAATGGAGGAGTTGAACAAAGCTCCTAAATGCCTCAAGCCATCTATTAAGGAAGCTCCCACTCTTGAGCTTAATCCTTTACCTAAACATCTGAGGTATACATTTTTAGATGATGCATCTACTTTTCCTGTTATTATTGCATCTGACCTTTCAGGTAGCGATGAGGAAAAGATTTTGAGAATTCTTAGAGAGTTCAAATCGGTAATTGGATCGACTATAGCAGATATTAAGGGAATCATCCCTTCTTATTGCATACATAAAATTCTGCTTGAAGAAGGTAGTAAGCCTACAGTTGAGCAGAAAAGAAGACTTAATCCGATCATGAAGGAAGTAGTGAAGAAGGAAATTCTTAAGTGGCTAGATGCATGGATTATTTATACCATTTTTGACAGTTCTTGGGTGAGTCCAGTTCAGTGTGTACCAAAGAAAGGAGTTATCACAGTTGTTGCTAATGAGAAGAATGAGCTCATTCCTACTCGAACAGTCACGGGATGGAGAGTTTGTATGGACTACAAGAAGCCGAACAAAGCCACTAGGAAGGATCACTTCCCTCTGCCTTTCATTGACCAGATGCTTGACAGATTGGTTGGTCATAAATACTATTGTCTTTTGTATGGCTATTCGGATTACAATCAGATTTGTATCGCTCCAGAAGATCAAGAAAAGACTACCTTCACTTGTCCATTTGGTACTTTCGCCTTCAAATAAGTTTCTTTTGGTTTGTGTGGTGCACCAGCCATATTTCAGAGATGTATGATGGCCAACTTTTCTGATATGATTGGCCAGAATATGGAGGTGTTCATGGACGACTTCTCTGTATTTGGTGATTCTTTCGATGAATGCTTACAGAATCTTGGAAATGTTCTCAAGAGGTGTGTTGAGACCAACCTGGTTCTTAATTGGGAAATATGTCACTTTATGGTGCGACAGGGCATTATTCTTGGGCATAAGGTCTCTAATAAAGGTCTTGAGGTGGACAAAGCCAAGGTGGGGGTTATTGAAAATTTTTCTCCACCTATTTCTGTTAAGGGAATTCGCAGTTTCCTTGGTCATGCGGGTTTCCATAGGCCTTTCATCAAGGACTTCTGTAAGATTTCGAAGCCATTGTGCAGTTTGCTATAGAAATATGTCCCTTTCAAGTGTGATGATGAGTGTCTTGCAACTTTTGAGACATTGAAGAAGAGTTTATTCACGACACCTGTCATAACTGCACCTGACTGGAATGAACCTTTTAAAATGATGTGCGATGCAAGTGACTATGCAGTTAGAGCAGTTCTTGGATAGAGAAAGAACAATATATTTCATGTGGTCTACTACGCTAGTAAGACCTTGAATGGTGCTCAACTGAACTATACTACTACGGAGAAAGAACTTTTGGCTATTGTCTATGATTTTGAGAAATTTCGATCTTATCTACTTGGGACTAAAGTGACAATTTTCACTGATCAAGCTACAATTTGTTATCTCGTCTCGAAGAAGAAATCGAAGCCTAGATTGATTAGATGGTTCTTTTACTTTAAGAATTTAAATTAGATATCAAGGACATAAAGGGGACTGAAAATCAAGTCACTGATCATCTATCTAGATTAGAAAACCCTAATGCTACTTCACTGGACAAGCCATTGATAAATGAGTCTTTTCCCGATGAGCAGCTGTTTGGAGTGCAAGAGGAAGAACCGTGGTTTACAGACATTGTGAACTACCTTGTGAGTAATATCATGCCACCCAACTTATCATATTCTCAAAGGAAGAAGTTTCTACATGAAGTGAAGTTGTATATGTGGGATAAGTCATTTCTTTTTCGACAAGGAGCAGACCAAATCATCAGGAGATGTATTCCTTACAGCGAAACGGGGGGATCTTGCGAGATTGCCACTCAACGGCTTATGGAGGACACTATGGTGGAGAAAAGACAGCAGCTCGTATTCTTCAAGCAGGTTTCTTTTGGCCAACCTTGTTTAAAGAAGCTCATCAGTTCATTTTGAAATGTGATCGATGTCAATGTGTGGGTAATATGTCTGTTATGTATATGTTGTGAACTTGATGATTTCATTAACAAAACACCTTGGTAGATTTTACTTAGTGAAATATGTAGAACTCGACAGATAAGGATTATAGTCCCGACGGATGACTCAATATAGTCCCGACGGATGATGATTTATTATCCATCGAGTGAGTAGCTTATGTAACAATAAATCTGTAGCACATTTCTGCAACACCTTTGTATAGATTCTGTAGTAGCATATAAGTCATGATTGACTTTAACTAGATATGCAGATTAGGTTGATTAATTGTACATAAATGATGCCTTGTAATTCTGCATAAATGAAATGAAGTCAAGTGCCAAATAGCTACCAACGGATGATTAACAAAGCTATCGACGGATGATCAATATAGCTGTCGACATATGATCAACAAAGCTATCGAAGGATGATCAACAAAGTCATCGACGGATGATCATGTAATCAACGGATAATCAATTCAAACATCCGTTGACAGTGACAACATAGTCACATGCGTCGAGTGTATGCAAATGGAATGTGGTAGCCTATTCAACTGGGTTTTCGAGAACAAAGAAGCATTGCCATTTCCATGCTATTATGAAGATATTCAAAGATGTTGGAATAGAGTAATGAAGTAGCATAGTATTAGACTTGATAGTTTTTGTTTTATTATCTTGTCTTATTACTTTGTAATCTTGGTGTTATATAAACCAAGAAGTAGCAAATAGAATAGTAACTGAGAAAGAAGTAGAGAAACATTTGTAAGCTGTATTCTTAGCATTTCTCTGCATTCTTAGTTGTTCAACATTTGTAAGCAGATATGAGCTTTTTGCTACATAGAGTTCTCTCAATATATATTATATATATCTGGTGGATACATTCAAATCCACCAGAAAGTTTTTAAAGACTTGTGTTTTTAATTACTTGTGTTTTGATTCATTTGAAGTTATTATTCCGCACTTTGCAAATCAATTCACACTGATATATACATATTTAAGTTAGAACAATTTTATTTAAGAAAACGTTTCAAGAATTCCATTCAAACCCCCTTCTGTAATTCTTGTTGAATTGTTAAGGGACTAACAATTGGTATCAGAGCAAGATCTTGAAGAACAAAGAGTTTAAAGATCACAACAACACAGCAAGATGAACAAGAAGGATGTTGGAGTCAAGATTCTTTTTCTGGATAAAGATAATTACCATCACTGGAAGGTAAAGATGCATCTACATTTACTTTCTCAAGATGAGGCCTATGTAGATTGCATAGAAAGAAGTCCTCATGTACCAATGAGAGCTACAACTGGAAATGAGCCATCAGTCCCCAAGCCAAGGCATGAATGGTCTGATCCTGATATTGAACAAGTCAGGAAAGATAAGAAGGCCATGAATATCCTGTTCAATGGAGTTGATGGTGATATGTTTGACAACATCATCAATTGCAAAACTGCCAAGGATGTTTGGGATACAATACAGATTATCTGTGATGGCACTGAGCAAGTTAGGGAAAACAAGATGCAGCTGCTAATTCAGCAATATGAGCATTTTCATAGTGAAGAAAGTGAGTCTCTCACTAACATTTTTAGTAGGTTTCAAAAACTACTAAATGCTCTGAAGCTGCATGGAAGGGTCTATCAGACAAAAGACTCCAATCTTAAATTCCTTAGATATCTTCCAAAGGAATGGAAACCAATGGCAGTCTCATTAAGAAACTCTCAAGATTATAAGGAGTTTACTTTGGAAAGACTTTATGGCATCCTGAAGACTTATGAGCTTGAAATAGAGCAAGATGAGAGGATGGAGAGAGGAAAGAAGAAAGGAGGATCCATTGTACTAGTTGCTGAGTTAGAAAAAGAGAAGGAGATGAAGATGGAAGCTGTGGAGTCAACTTCAAGGGTCTGTGAAAACAAGGGCAGGGGGCTGGTAGCTGAAAATGAAAATTCTTTGAGCCAAGATGACATGGAGGATATTGATGAACATCTAACATTTCTTTCCAGAAGATTTGCCAAGCTCAAGTTCAAAAAGAACTTTGGAGCAGCCATTCCAAATAGAAACATGGTGGATAAATCAAAATTCAAATGTGTCAAATGTGGCTTGGCAGGGCACTTTGCAAGTGAGTGTAGAAAGTCAGATTCCAACAAAAAGAAGTTTGAGCCTATGGATTATAAACAGAAATACTTTGAGTTGCTCAAACAAAAGGAAAGGGCTTTCATTATACAGGAATATGACTGGGCAGCAGATGGTATGGATGAAGATGAAGATGTCAGCTATGTTAATCTATCCCTAATGGCCCAGTCTGATGAAACAGAGACAAGTTCTTCAAGCAATCAGGTAATTACTACAAACCTTGCACATTTATCTAGAGCTGAGTGTAATGATGCCATAAATGACATGTCTACAGAGTTATATCATTTGCGTGTTACACTTAATTCTCTTACTAAAGAAAAAGCTAAAATCAAAGAAAATAATTTGTTTTTAAGTGAAAGGAATAATGTGCTAGAGTCTCAGTTCATTGATTTTGAAAAATCAAGAATTGAGTGTAAGATTGCCAAGGAGGAGTTAACTGAGTCTTTGAAGAAAGAAATTTTTTTGAAGAAACAGCTTGAACGTGAACATTAGGTGATTAAAGCATGGAAAACATCTAGAGATGTTCATGCTCAAATCACCAAAGTTCAAGGGATCGAGTCCTTTTGTGATGCAGCCTGGTAAAAGAACAAGGAGAAACTGGAATCCAATTTGGTGGAAGGAGTGCTAACAGATGTAGACTCGACGGATGATGAGGGTCATCCGTCGGATAACAAAAAGGGTTATCCGTCGAGTGATGTAAATCCTCATCCGCCGACTGTGAGCAAGCCTATCAGTAAAGCCAAACTCGTTAAGTTAAATGAAAAGTATGGATCAGTTTCCAAGAACTTTGTTACAGGAGAATCGAGTCAAGTTAAGAAAGGGAAAAAGGCTAATGTTGGTCATATGACTGTCAAGCAATTGAGTGACAGACTTGAAAAGATTGAGATTAAAACAGAGGCTAAAAAGAAAAGCAATAGAAATGGTAAAGTAGGGATTAACAAACACAATAACTACACACCTGATAAATATGCTCTAAGAAAAATCTGTGTCAAGTGTGGTAGTGTAAATCATTTGTCTGTTAATTGCAAATCTGCCATGCCTACTTCCATATCTGTGCCACCTCACTTTCCCAACATAAATGCCATGCCTCATATGCCTATGAATGTTATGTCTACAAAGAATATGAATGCACAGTTTGCTAACATGCCATTTGCACCTAATCCTTATTATGCTGCATTTAGTATGCCACAAATGCTATGTAGCATGCCTTACTGGAATAACATGTTCACTAATAACATGCCATTCCTTGTTAATCATAATATGCATAATAATTCTTCCGTGATGAATGGTTTCAAAGGCCCAACTCAAATGACTAAGGATGAATCTGATATCCCCAAGTTAAATGAGATAAAGCCTAAGAAACAGAAAAAGAAAGCTAACAAGGCAGGACCCAAGGAAACTTGGGTACCAAAATCAACTTGATTTAATTTTGATGTGTGCAGGGAAACAGAAAGAATCTATGGTACTTGGATAGTGGTTGTTCAAGACACATGACTGGTGATTCTACCCTGCTCACAGAGTTCAAGGAGAGAGTTGGCCCAAGTATTACTTTTGGAGATGACAACAAGGGTTATACTGTGGGATATGGCTTGATTTCAAAAGACAATATCATCATTGAGGAGGTTGCCTTAGTGGATGGTCTTAAGCACAATTTGCTGAGTATCAACCAGCTTTGTGACAAAGGAAATTCAGTAACCTTCAACTCAGAAGCCTGTGTTGTGCCTAACAAGAGGAGCAACAAAGTGGTTCTCACTGGTGTGAGAAAAGGAAATGTGTACCTAGCTGACTTCAACTCATCTAATACAGAAACTGTTACTTTTCTTCTCAGCAAAGCAAGTCAGGATGAAAGTTGATTATGGCACAAGAAGCTATCCCATCTAAACTTCAAGACCATGAATGAGCTAGTAAAGAAAGAACTGGTTAGAGGCATTCCTCTAGTGGAGTTTTCTAAGGATGGATTTTGTGATGCCTGCCAAAAGGGAAAGCAGATTAAAGCATCATTCAGAAAGAAACTTGATTCAACAATTGAAGAACCTTTGCAACTGCTACACGCGGATTTTTTTGGACCAGTCAATGTGTTGTCCATCTCAAGGAAAAGATTTTGCCTAGTAATTGTAGATGATTTCTCAAAGTTCTCTTGAACATATTTCCTAAAGTCTAAAGATGAGGCTAGTGAAATCATAATCAATCACATAAGGCAAGTCAATAATCATCCTGATTTCAAAGTTAGAAGAATTAGGAGTGACAATGAAACTGAGTTCAAGAATTCTGTCATGAGAGCATTTTGTGAAGAAAATGGAATTTTGCATGAATTTTCAGCAACAAGAACTCCACAACAGAATGGAGTAGTGGAAAGGAAGAACATATCACTTATTGAAGCTGTCAGGACAATGCTTGAAGAATCTAAATTGCCAACATATTTCTGGGCTGAAGCTGTGAATACTGCATGCTACACTCAGAATATTTCTCTGATCAATCAAGCAAAATGCATGACTCCCTATCAATTGTTCAAGAACAAGAAGCCAACTCTAAATTTTCTTCATGTCTTTGGTTGTAAGTGTTATATCTTGAGAAATCAAACTGATCAGAATGGAAAGTTTGATGCTAAAGCAGATGAAGGAATTTTCATTGGATATGATATTGGTAAAGCATATAGAGTCTACAATCAAAGAACCAACATTATTGTGGAATCAATTCATGTTGTGTTTGATGATAAAAAGATTCAAGGACTGCGAGATGGAGATTACCATGAGAGCCTCAAATTTGACAATGTGGAGATGGTTAGTGATGACAGTGATGATGAAAGTGATCAAGAAACAGTATCAAAGGATAATGCAAAAAAATCCACTATAAATGAAGTACAAAATTCAACATCTGTCGAGTTGCATAATGCTTCATCCGTCGGGAGGCAATCTGCGTTATCCGTCGGTAGACAACCAGCTTCATCCGTCAGAACTCAAAATTCACCATCCTTCGGGTTATCAAAAGAAGCTAGAAATCAGAATAGATCACCTATAGAAAGTTTCCCTTTCTCAAATCAAAGATCCACAAACTCAGGGGGAGTTTCTAATAATCAAAACTCAATCACACATCAAGACAACAATGAGGCCTCTTCATCAAGAGCTAATCTACCTCAACAAAGAAAATGGACAAAAGATCACCCCTTTGAGCTCATAATTGGTGATGTATCTTCTAGAGTTCAAATAAGGAGAGAAACTCAAGAAGAATGTCTGTACAACAACTTTCTCTCTAAGGAAGAACAAAAGAAGGTAGAAGAAGCTTTGTTGGATCCTGATTGGATTTTAGCTATGTAGGAGGAGCTAAACCAATTTGAGAGGAATAATGTATGGAAGCTGGTGCCCAAGCCTAAAGGAAAGAATCCAATAGACACCAAATGGGTATTCAGAAACAAGATGGATGAAAATGGCCTAGTAGTCAGGAACAAAGCTAGATTGGTTGCTAAGGGCTTTTGTCAACAAGAAGGAATAGATTTCGATGAAACATTTGCTCCTGTGGCAAGAATTGAAGACATCAGAATCTTCTTAGCCTATAAAGCCCATGCCAATTTCAAGGTCTATCAAATGGATGTCGAAAGTGCCTTTCTGAATGGAGATTTGGAGGAGGAAGTATATGTCAGTCAACCTCATGGTTTTGAAGATCCAAATTTTCCAGAACATGTCTATTATCTTTTGAAAGCACTTTATGGACTGAAGCAAACACCTAGAGCCTGGTATGACACTTTATCAAAGTTCCTTTTGGAAAATCACTTCACAAGAGGTACTGTAGATACAACTTTATTCTTTAGAAATGTTAATGGCTCTAGCATACTTGTTCAAATTTATGTAGATGATATTATTTTTGTCTTTACAGATGAGAAACTTTGTAAAAAGTTTTCCAAATTGATGCAAAGTAAATATGAAATGAGTATGATGGGAGAACTAACTTACTTTCTTGGTTTGCAAGTTAAGCAAGTTAGTGATGGAATATTTATTAGTCAAACTAAATACATTTTTGATCTTTTAAAGAAGTTTGATCTAATAGATTGCACATCTGTAAAAACTCCCATGGCTACTGCAACTAAGCTTGAATTAAATACTACTGAAAAGTCTGTGGATATTTTAAGTTATAGGGGCATGGTTGGCTCACTTCTGTACTTAACAGCAAGTAGGCCATATATAATATTTGCTACATGTTTGTGTGCTAGATTTCAGGCTGACCCAAGAGAATCTCACTTAGTAGCTATTAAGAGAATTTTCAGATATCTCAAGGGAACACCAAAACTTGGCATTTGGTACCCTAGAGATTCTGGTTTTGATCTAACTGGTTACTCAGATGCAGACTATGCAGGTTGTAGAATTGATAGAAAAAGCACTACAGGAACCTGTCAATTTCTAGGAAACAAGCTTGTGTCCCGGTTCAGTAAAAAGCAAAATTCAGTTTCTACTTCTACAGCTGAAGCTGAATATATTTGTTGCTGGCAGTTGCTATGCACAGATTTTTTGGATGAAAAATCAATTGCTAGACTATGGCTTGCAAGTTGAAAGGATTCCTATTTTATGTGATAACACAAGTGCAATTGCCATCACTGAAAATCCAGTACAACATTCAAGGACAAAGCACATAGACATCAAGTACCACTTCATAAGGGAACATGTAATGAATGGTACTGTGGAACTACATTTTGTTCTAAGTGAGAAGCAGCTTGCAGATATTTTTACCAAGCCACTGGATGAATCCACCTTTTCAAGGTTGGTAAGTGAGTTAGGTATGCTCAATTATTCTTAAATCTTTATGAGATAATTTGCAAGTTGTAATGTAGCCAGAAATTTAATTAATTTTTCAGTCTTGGATGAAATTTTGGCTAAGTCAAAATTTACATCTCGACGGATGATCGTTATCCATCGAGTTTGATCATCCGTCAGAATACTATTTGCTAATAAAAATCAATTATTTTTCTGAAATATTTTATGGCTCGACGGATAACAGTTTATCCTCATCCGTTGAATTGTCTTAATCTTAGCCGTTGATTTCCTGAACATTATTCATCGAGTATACTTACAGTTTGTAAGCATAACACGATCGATAATGGGTGGAATTTTTTACAGTTCATTTTTAAACGGCTATTTAAGGCAATTTTAATTGGCTACTTTATTTTACTTTATTATTTTTGGCAGTTATTTTTGAGATAGTATAAAAGCTTATTTCATTTCTATTGCTTTTCTTTTATCATTCTCAAATTATCTGCTCCGATTTCTTTCTCTTTCAAAGCACTTACTCTATCTCTGCAAGCTCTTATTCTCTAACAATGGCACCTGTTGTCAAGATTATGTCTCAAACCGGGTTCATTTATGAGAAGAATAACTTCACAGCCTTAGTGAACAAGGGGATTCAGCATTCTGGTGACTACCACAAAATGATGGATTTTATGAAGAACTGCAAGCTTAGCTATGCCATGCTGGAATTACCCACCATCTTTTGTGAAGTTGTTGAAGAGATATGGACCGCTGCTACATACAACTCAATTGATAAGACCATCACACTCACCATTAAAGGTAAGGAATTCTGTATTAATAGTGATGTTATTAAAGCATGTTTCAAGATTCCTGATAATAATGGACCTCACCACACACAGACACTGATATAGTTAATATGCTTAATTCCATGAACTATGCTCTTTCTACTTCTAAATTGAGTGACATTAGTAGATTGGGTCTTAGGAAGGAATGGAGTTTCATGTTTGATATAGTGACCATGGTCTTTTCTGGTAAAATCAGTAATTTTGATTCTGTTAATATTTCCATGCTTAACATGCTCTACATGCTAGTTATAGATAAGTACTTTAATTTTAGTGACCTTGTTCTGTTTGAGTTGGGTTTCAAATTAGGAGAGTTAAATAAGAGGGGTAAAAGTGTTTATTATGCTAGATTTTTCATGAAGTTAGCTAACCACCTCTTTGAGGAAATTGTGCTTGAGAACCCAACCAACAAATTAGATTGTTGGGTTCAAGAGAGAAGAAACATTGCAGATTTGAACAGGGCAAATCATCACAGAGAAGTGCCACTTTTCTATTTCCCTGTAATGGAAGCGCCTTAGGTAAGTGAGGTAAGTTCATCTATCCCTACTACTATTCCAACCTCACTAGTTCTTTGAGTTCTAGTGTAGCTATGGCAACTGTGTCAATGACCCAACAGTTGCCTACCCAAGCTACCAAACCAACAAATATTTCAAAATCCAAATCAAAGAAAGCCCCCTCTAGTATCTCTCAAAAGATGTCAGTTGCAAAATCGACCAAAACCAAAGAGGGGAGTGTGAAGGTGGGCAAGGTAGGTGAGGGAAAGGGTGAACATAAAAGAAACCCTAAGAATAAGGATGGAGAGTTGAGTGGTACCCAGCCTAGCCACACTACAGTTTTCCAACAAACTGCAGTGCTTAAAAAGGATAAAAGCTCATTTCTAGTAGCATCCTCCCAAAAGGATGTAACTATTGAACAAAGCTCTCAACCAAGAGCACAGGCCAAGAGGGTAAGGGACACAAGCTCACCCCAAACTTATGCCAGAAAGAAAAAATTTAAAACCCTTGGGGATGCACAGGGTACACACACTGTGCAAACTGGTGCTAAAGACACAGTCACTGCACCTTCTCAAATTCAGCTTGATGTGGCTCCAATAAATATGGAGTCACATCCAAAATCTCTAGTAATAGAAGCACCTCACACACCAAATTCTCCCACAAACTCTCTGGATGTGGATATGATCAACACATCAATTCCTGATTACCCTTCTTTAACTTTGTTGGGGAAGCCAAAATCTAATGCAAGTGAGCATCATCTTTTAGATGATTTATTGGCTTATTTGCCAATTCTTTCAGGAACTGTTGAATCATCTGTGCCCAAAATATCATCAATCAGCACAGATTCCATAATAGTTTCTATTCCAAGTTCATTCATTCCTACTCTCTCGATGGATATTGCTCATCCGTCGAGTAGTGACTGTATCCCGATAGATAAGCTTAACTACAGTTATCCATCGGTTAGAAAAATCACTAACCCGATGGATATTACTCATCCGTCGAGTGTCTCTGCACATTTTTAAACTTCATTTATTTCAAGTGCAGAAGAATTAGTGGTTGTACAGTCACTCTTAGGGTCGAGGGCAGAGAGTGCTATGAGTGAGATTCTGGGTTGCTCCCAGGAAAAAGGAGAGGAAAAGAGTGAAACTATGCAATCCATTTCTTCAGGATTGGCAAAAGAGAGTGAGAGGAGTCCCACCTTAGATGGTGAAGGTGAGGGTGTGAGGGTGGGGAGCCATGGTGAGACCCTGATGTAACAAAAGAGAGAACACGAGTGAAATGCAGGTACATAAGCTATAAGGATGGATGTCATTGCTAGTGAGTTAATGAATGTCCAGGATATAGACAGGGAGGGACTATCTCAGCAACCTCAAGCTGTTATAGATTCCACCTCCCTTGATGCTGAGGCATTTACTCACCTTATTCAGCTTACCAACTTCTAGCTAAACAGTGCAATGACAATGCAGAAAGGATGCTCAATCTAGTGCATACCACTCAGTCAATGCTAAGAGCTAAGGATGGCATCACAGCTTTGCCTTCTATAGCTGATGATGTGGATTATGAGACTGATGGTTCAGCAGATTTCTTTGGTGATGAAGGTGGAGATAGTGAAGAAGAGGCATTGGATATAGGGGGAGAAGTAGGTTCAAGTTCAAGATCATGAATGCCATCATGGGCTTTTTCAAAGCAATGTCATGAGCACCACTTCAAGACAACCTTGATTCAACTAATCAATCAGACAAATACTGCTCTTCAAACCACTACAAATGCCAACACCAAGAAGCTCCTTCAAGCACATCTTTCTTCTCTGCAACTACAACAGATTCAAGGCTTCCAATATGCTAGAGATGTAAACACCATCAAGGGTGATATTGATGAGATGAAGAAGGCCATTTCAGACAAAATGGATTCTAAGCTTCCAGAAGATAAAATGCTTGACATCAAGAGGCAACTAAGGAAAAATTCTGATCTTGCAACAAAGATAGATGCTTTGGATACAAGGATGTCAGCTATGGAAGCATCTCTAACATCCATTCATCTTCATCAAGCCCAACAGACAGATTTACTTCAGAAACTGGTGGCTGCTCAAACCTCCTCCTCTACTCAACTTGATGATAACAAAAAGGGGGAGAAAGGACCAAATGAGGGGGAGAAGCTTCAAATTCAAATCAGTAAAGTAATTGTGCCCACAATTACTGTCCCAAGCCACCAGTAACAAATAGTATAGATCTGATCAATGCAGCAACAGCCAAGATAAGAGCAGCTGAAGAGGAGCAGTTGAAGCTAATCAACTGGGAGAAAATTGATGAGGACATACAAAGGAAATTTGGGCTAGTAAAGGAGCCAGTAAAGTTAGCCATTCATCACTCTGAAGTAAAACAGATCTCTGTGAATGAAATGAGCATGAACTATCTGGAAAGAGGACAACCATCCTGCATCAAATCTCCAAAGGATGAAATTATTTTCAAGCCAAGGGTGAACTATCCAAAATCATCATTAAAGAATTCTTTGGATACAGTGTATGAGACACCTAAGCCTGATGAGAAGAAGCTTCTGTCAAGATCAATTGCCTTCTATAAGGATCCAGCTGATTCTGCTTTAAAAAGAAGAATTGCTAAAGTTTTTAGGAATGGGAAAGAAATTTTTGTGGTGGCTAGACATCCTCAATTTGCTCAAGCAAAGAGAGAAGAAAAGGCAAGATTGAAGCAGGAAAAGAAGCAAGCTATTCTAGATGCCAAAAAGGCTAAGCAAAAGAAAGAGCAAGATGCTATCTTGGCCAAGCTATAAGCTGTGAAACCAACACAAAAGATTCCTTCTCAGCCATCTAGAATCACTGAATCTCAAGATCCACAGAAGCAAGTTCAATCACAACAGAAGAAATCTCCAAGATACAAGGAATTGACAAAAAGAACCAAAAGGAAACTGGATTTTATTGATAAGGAATTGAAGGATCAGTTTTCTAAGGAATCCACTTCAACTACAACTCAAGCATCGAAACCCACTGTGGTATTTGAAGACATCAACGTGGTGGATCCTTACAGGAACATTCATGGTGAACCTATTGTGCCTAAGGATGAACCAATAGACGGGGAGAGCCTACCAATTCCTGACTTCAACTTGCCAATCCTTAGCAAGCCAAAAATAACAAAGTCAAGAGCAGTTAAGAAAGTGAAGTTATCACCTCTCAAATCCAAATCTCTAGTCAAAGCTCAATCTAAAGTCAATAAGGGAGATTACATGTACTTGTGTGACATCAAGGAATTTTCTGATCTAAATCTCTATCTAGATGAACTAGAAGAAGTGAGAGGGATTGATGCATACAGAAACCTACCTGAAAGGTTAGTTTTCAAGTACAAGGGAGGAAAGGAGATTCAATGGTCACTTCACAGGATCCTTCAAGAAAGCCAAGCTGTACTGATTAAGGTTTATTCATCTTTCAAAAAGAACTTTGGGTTCAATGTAACTGCAAGAAGATTGGTTCTAAAGAAGATTGAAGAACTGAGGAGTTTTAGAGCTAAAGAAGCACTCCAAAAGACTCTAATTATCCCTTACACAGGGAGAAGAGTGCATCTAAGGCCCTACTGGCTGATGGAGTTCATGGATGACAAATGAGTGAGAAGATTTTTCAGATTAGAAAACCAATTGAGCATCTCTAGCAATGAGACTCTCTTAGAGATACAAGAAAAGCTAAATCTCTCAGAATCTGATGAACTGGAATTCCACAGACAACTCCAAAATCAGATAGAAGAAAACAACAGAAAGCTTGGAAAGAGATCCAGACCTTCAAGGAACTAGATAAATCTTCTCAGGCTAGAGGAGCACCTTGAAAATGACTGTGAGTTAAACTTTGTACATTTTTTGAATTGAAGCACTTTACAGTTTTATCTATTTACTTTCAAAGTTGTATTTTTAGGGTGTTTTGTTATTATCAAGTTTTCTCTTAATTTATGGCTACAATTCCAGTAGACATAAATTGGGGGAGATTGTTGTGTATATGTTGTGAACTTGATGATTTCATTAACAAAACACCTTGGTAGATTTTACTTAGTGAAATATGTAGCACTCGACGGATAAGGATTATAGTCCCGACGGATGACTCAATATAGTCCCGACGGATGATGATTTATTATCCATCGAGTGAGTAGCTTATGTAATAATAAGTCTGTAGCACATTTCTGTATACACTTTTGTATAGATTCTGTAGTAGCATATAAGTCATGATTGACTTTAACTAGATATGCAGAATAGGTTGATTAATTGTACATAAATGATGTTTTGTAATTATTCATAAATGAAATGAAGTCAAGTGCCAAATAGCTACCAACGGATGATTAACAAAGTTATCGACGGAAGATCAATATAGCTGTCGACGGATGATCAACAAAGCTGTCGACGGATGATCAACAAATCCATCGACGGATGATCATGTAATCAACGGATAATCAATTCAAACATCTGTTGACAGTGACAACACAGTCACATGCGTCGAGTGTATGTAAATGGAATGTGGTAGCTTATTCAACTGGGTTTCCGAGAACAAAGAAGCATTGCCATTTCCATGCTATTATGAAGATATTCAAAGATGCTGGAATAGAGTAATGAAGTAGCATAATAGTAGACTTGATATTTTGTTTTATTATCTTGTATTATTACTTTGTAATCTTGGTGTTATATAAACCAAGAAGTAGCAAATAGAATAGTAACTGAGAAAGAAGTAGAGAAATTTGTAAGCTGTATTCTTAGCATTTCTCTGCATTCTTAGTTGTTCAACATTTGTAAGCAGCTGTGAGCTTTTTGCTACACAGAGTTCTCTCGATATTTATTATATATCTCTGGTGGATACATTCAAATCCACCAAAAAGTTTTTAAAGACTTGCATTTTTAATTACTTGTGTTTTGATTCATTTGAAGTTATTATTCCGCACTTTGCAAATCAATTCACACTGATATATACATATTTAAGTTAGAACAATTTTATTTAAGAAAAAGTTTCAAGAATTCCATTCAACCCCCCTTCTGTAATTCTTGTTGAATTGTTAAGGGACTAACAATGTCTAAGAGGGATGAGATGCCTTTTAATGTGCTTCTCGAGGTTGAAGTCTTCGATGTTTGGGAAATTGACTTCATGGGGCCATTTGTCTCATCTTATAACAATCAGTATATCTTGTTGGCGGTTGATTATGTGTCAAAATGGGTTGAAGTTAAGGCATTGCCAATGAACGATGCAAAGGTGGTGCTTAATTTTCTTCACAAGTAGATATTCACAAGGTTTGGAACTCCAAGAGTCATAATCGGTGATGAGGGGTCACATTTTTGCAATCACAAATTCACTGCTATGATGCAATGGTATAATGTGAATCATCGCATTGCTACGGCTTATCATCCTCAGACAAATGGTCAAGCTGAGGTATCTAACAGAGAGATCAAACGCATTTTGGAGAAAGTTGTGTGTCCATCGAGGAAGGATTGATATTTGAAGCTTGATGAAGCTGTTTGGGCATATAGAACAGCATACAAGACTCTGTTGGGAATGTCATCGTTCCAATTGGTTCATGGGAAGGGGTGTCATTTGCATGTGGAGCTCGAGCATAAGACATATTGGGCTTTGAAGAAATTGAATCTTGACTTGGATGCAGCTGGAAAGAAGAGGATGCTTCAATTTAACGAACTCAATGAGTTTCGACTTCATGCTTATGAGAACAACAAAATGTATAAGGAGAAAGTCAAGAGGTAGCACGATAGGGGTCTACTGCTCAAATCATTTATGCTGGGGCAACAAATGAAAGGAATATGTCCTAAGTCCAATCATGTATTAAGATTTAGGAATAACTCTTTATGTAATCTGTTTTGATTTCATTGATTTTAATAAAAGATTTGTTTTGTTTTTATTACGGGCTCTATCTATTTAAGTGTTTAAATAAGATATACCATAGTTTAGATAGTTCCTGGTCATAGGATTACTAACTGGTAATTAATAATCCGCAAAGATCGGTACATACTATGCTTGCTTCATTATGAAGGATGTCTGTTCTCATAGACATTTGTGTGGTGACACTATAGCTAGTATGTAGGTGCTTATTATAGAATAAGTTCACTGAACATGACTCGCACAGCTGAACAACTGATGGAGTTCACTCACGTGTCAGCAGTTGTTCACATAGTGATAGTTGTACAAGTATCCTTATACTTGAGGTCATCATAGTCATCTTGTGTACACTGAACTATGCTTTGGTTGAGTTCTTAGTCTCCAGGGACAATTATTAGGGCTCTACTGGGTATAGGAATTTGTTCACGAAGATAGTGTATGATCAATAAAGGATCTACCCCTTCCAGTGAAGGAAGCGAATGTTCAAGGCTGATCCACTTATGCTAGTTCAGGAATCTCTGGCCAGAGTAAATGAAATTAGAAAGGAGTTTCTAATTTGCATAGAACTACGCATACTAAATGGTAAGCAAGTGATTGAATTAGATAGGCTTGACACGAGATCCATGCCTTGTATTTAATCGGGACATTGTAGGGTAGAAGG
Source organism: Apium graveolens (assembly GCF_009905375.1). Taxonomy (NCBI): domain Eukaryota; kingdom Viridiplantae; phylum Streptophyta; class Magnoliopsida; order Apiales; family Apiaceae; genus Apium; species Apium graveolens. Next base: position 228,125,887 of record NC_133652.1, read on the forward strand.
AGTTTATTGTACGGTAACTATTCACTGAATAGGTTCTTGGTATTCTAAGCAGTGAATTCATATTATCCGGATAGTCGCGATATGCTGAGAATATCCCTCACGATGTAGAATAAATGTGATTAATTAATTAATCATATTTAATAAATTAGAGAATTTATATAAATAATGATAAAATAGTTTTATTATTATTTATTTCTACTACCGGCTTAATATTGAACCTACAGGGTCACACCATAAAAAGAGAATGATTTAATGGTGGAGGAATTAATTAATAATGGCTGATAATTATTTATTTATGAAATAAATAATTAATTGGCAAATTTAATAATTGATTAAATAAGATTTAATTGATTATAAATTAATTAAGAAAAGTTCTTAATATTATTAATTAAGGATTTAATTTTTGAAAATTAAATCAAGAGAGAGAATTATTTCTAAAGTGTTTAGAAAAAGGATTAATAATTAAAAGGTGTTTTAATTATTAATGAGAATAATAAATGGGATAATAATAATATTATTTATGGGAAAATTTCAGCTGAAAATTTTGCCTATAAATACACTATTATAGAACCTATTTTTATTCCAACCTAAGAACCCCAAAAACCCAAAAAGTTTAAAAAACCCAATTCTCTCCACCTCCTTCCTCCTCCTTAACATCGTTTTTCTTGTTGGATACCGGTGGAGTGCTTCACACTTGAGGAGCAACTGCTAAGGATCTCTGATCGTTGTCTCCGAATTATTTTAAAGGTTAGATTTGATCCCTATGTTTTTACCACGATTTATATGCTTTTATTTGGATTTTATATGTGTAAAAGTGTTTTGCCATGCCCCTGCTGCGATTAAAATCCAACAATGGTATCAGAGCATAGGTTGTATGCATATAGATCTGTGGTAAAAATTTCAGAATTTTCTGTGCTTGTATGGATTAATTATGTTTTTTACCAGTTATATCATGGATTAATTTTGTCTGATGAGAAATCGTTTCTCAGAATAATTTTGAATGTTGATCTGGATTCTACAGGTGTTGTAGATCGTCTGGGTATTTTTTTCATAATTTTATGATGTATAGATTTTTTATTATGAATTTTTGAAGTTCTTGTAATTAAAATTTGTAATTAAATAAGTAAATATATGTATATAAAGTATATATATATATATATATATATATTTGTGTTATCTTCTATATATTTGTGTTCTGCTATCTGCAAAGTCTGTTGTACTCTGTCTGTTGGCACGGAAATAAAGCAGGTCTGACATGCACGGCAACCGAGAAGGACTGTCAGGCGGCGGACAAGAAAAAAAAAATAATAATAATAAAAGGAGTGTCGCGCATTCCGGGAATGCGTTACACCCTTGTGGCGCATTCAAGGAATGCATTATACCTTTTAAATGGCCTAAAAGGCTTGTAACGCATCACCGGAATGCGTTACAGGGCTTGTAACGCGTTCCTGTAATGCGTTACAGCCCGTCTTTTGATTTTAAAATTGATTTTCTGGGAGTTTCGTAACTCCGTTTTAGGCGTGCAATATATCGTTGGATTCGTTTTTTCGAGACGGATCTAATAGAGTGATCTATTTTAGTTTATATAAATTTTTTGAACTGTTTATGTTCCATGAAGTGTTTTAAAGTTGTTTTTGATCGTTTGAAGTGATTTTAAATGCTTCATGTGATACATAGAGATGTATAATGCTTAGACTAATGTGTTAGATGATATAACATGCCTACCTTGATGTTTATTCATGTTGATATATGTGATATATGCTTAGTTTATCATGCGATGATAGATATAGGTGAACTTAAATGAACATAAGGCGTTTGTTAGACAACCTAGTATAGTGAAATTGTTTCATAACCTTAAGAACAATATTATGAATACAATCATGAGATTCTTGTGTTTATGAAACACGTAATTGAATATGAATTTTCGATATGAGAGAAAGGATGATTCTGTCAACAACAGATTTCTATCTGTAAGAAAGGGTTATTAAGTGACGCCTCTTGACAATGCTCCACCCGATCTGGGAATCACCTGATTATTGATTATTGATTTGAAATATTTAATTTAAAAGGAAGAATCTCTTTATAATATGATTATGATTGTAACGTAATATAATCTCTCTAAAATTAAATAATATCAAGTAGTAATTGGCCAATGATACAACGGGCTTGTGTCGGTCATAGCCTTCCAACATGATAGAAAAGTAGTTCTTATTTTTCAATCATTGTCGGTTCGTGCTACAGCCGAGGGCTTTGATTTCGAAATAAGAAATACTTGTCTATTACATAGAGATGTGTACATTGAATAAGAATCTAAAGGTCGGTACGTGCTACAGCCGTGGGCCTTTGGGGACTGATTCAACTGTACGGAATGTTGGGTTAGACTTGACTTAGAATATTGAGTTTGTCGTGCTACAGCCGAGACTCAATTATTCAAGAGGCTAAATTTTGATTAGGGAATAACATAAGATGTAATTGACAAGAGTTTTCTGCCTATTGAACATTACATGGCGGTTCGTGCTACAGCCGGGGTTGTGTAATGGAATGTAGGATCCCTATTCCCACTAGCATTATGAATGCTTAATTTTTCACGTAGGGGGTTGAATAAATTAGGTAAACTAATGGGAGCCACTTATGAATAAAGACCCGATTCATATAGTGTTTTGAAATGAAATCGAATATTTGCTAAGTGTTGTTATGTGTTTATCATTTACAGATTTACAATATACATTATGTCTTCTGCATTATCACTCAGGAGCATACTAGATGCTCATAAATTGACTGGTCCTAATTATGCTGACTGGCTTCGAAACTTGAGAATTGTTCTCAGGATTGAGAAGCTGGAATACGTGATTGACTCACCTAAGCCTACTGAACCTGCTAGTGATGCACATAATGATGAACATGTTGTGTATCGTAAGTGGATAGATGATGCAAATATTGCTCAATGCATCATGCTAGCTTCCATGAACATTGAGCTACAGAAGCAACATGAGCATATGGATGCTCACACTATCCTCATGCATCTACAAGAGTTGTATGATGTGGCAGGGAGGACAGCTCGATATGAGATATCGAAGGAGTTGTTCGGTTGTAGGATGTCTGAGGGATCATCTGTGAATGACCATGTACTTAAGATGATCAATTTGATTGAACGTCTTGGACAACTTGGTTTTTCCATGGATGGGGAGCTGAGCCAAGACTTGGTCTTGCAATCGCTTCCGAGTTCGTTCTCGCAGTTTGTTATGAACTTTCACATGAATAAGTTGGATGTCAGCCTGCCTGAACTCCACAACATGTTGAAGACTGCGGAATCGAATTTTCCCCCTAAGAAGAGTTTTGTTCTTCTAATTGGTGAAGGTTCCAATCCTAAGAAAAGGAAGAGGAACCCTTCCAAGAAGAAGAAAGTAGGTGAGAAAACGCCGGTTCCACCAAAAGCTGAAGACCCCAAGAGCAAAGTTGTTTGCTTTTACTGTAACAAGGTGGGGCACTGGAAGAGGAACTGCAAGGTTTACCTTGCAGAAATGAAGAAGAAGAAGGGTAGTGAGACTACCGCTTCTGATTCAGGTATGTTCATGAAAGAAGTGAATATGTCATTAAATCAAATTTCTACTTGGGTATTAGATACCGCCTGTGGTTCTCAAATCTGCAATTTGTTGCAGGGACCAAGGAGAAGTAGGACTCTTGAGGAAGAGGAGGTGATTCTACTGATGGGAAATGGAGCAAGAGTTGCTGCTGAAGATGTAGAATCATTTCATTTACATATGCCTACGGGCAAGACTATTGTTTTAAATAATTGTTATTTTGTTCCCTCGATTGTGAGGAATATTATTCCCATGTTAGACTTGGCTGGATTTTCATTTATTATTGAGAATAATGAATGTTCTATTCTTAGAGATAATATTCTTTATGGACGTGGTACTTTAAATAATGGTCTGTATAAATGTGACATAATTTACTTCAGATTGAACAAACTAATAAAAGAAAAGGGATGATGAAAATATCACTTCATTGTGGCACTGCAGTCTCCATTTAGTAGACATGGAGAGAGGGCTGCAAATTTGCTAGGAATGGTACACACAGATGTATGTGGACCAATGTCTACACAAGCCATGGGTGGATTTTCATACTTCATTACATTCATAGATGATAGATTTGGATTCGGATATGTGTTTGATGAAACACAAGTCTGAGGCCTTTGAAAAGTTCAAAGAATATAAGTATGAAGTGGAGAAACAACCAAACATAGTATTATAACTCTTCGATCAGACCGAGGTGGTGAATACTTTAATGGAGTGTTTCTAGATTATCTCAAAGTAAATGGTATAGTCTCCCAGTGGACGCCTCCAGATTGGTATCTGAAAGGAGAAATCGAACTTTGTTAGACATAGTTCGGTCCATGATGAGCTATGCAAATCTTCCAGTATTCCTATGGGGTTATGCATTGGAAACCTCAGCATATTTACTGAATATGGTGCCTTCCAAAATCTGTTCCTCAAACTCCGTATGAGATATGGAAAGAAAGGAAACTGAGTCTTAAACACGTTAAGATTTGGGGATGTCCAGCTTATGTCAAGTAAGTTGACCCAGATAAGCTGGAATATCGATCCGTAAAATGTAGTTTTGTGGGATATCCTAAAGAGACTTTAGGGTATTACTTTTACACCGATCATCGGGTGTTTGTCTCCAGACATGCTACCTTCTTGGAAAAGGAGTTTATCCTTGAAGGAAACAGTGGGAGCAAAATTGAACTTGATGAAGTTCAAGAAGCACAAACTACTACGGATCAAGTGGAAACACCTGTTCTGACTGAATAACCTTTTATGGAACAGCCCATTCATAGATCAGGGAGAGTGTCTCGCCAACCTGAGAGGTATTATGGCCTTGTCATTGAGAATGACAATGAGTTGTCGATCATTGATGATGACGACCCTGTAACCTATAATGAGGCTATGAGTAGTGTTGACTCAGAGAAATGGCATAGTGCCATGAAATCCAGAATGGAATCTATGTATACGGTATACAAAAGATAGATTATAGCAGATGGCCATGTGGAGACCTATAAGGCCAGGCTTGTGGCAAAAGGATTCAAACAAAGGCAATGGATTGACTTTGATGAAAGTTTTTACCTATAGCCCTGTTAAAATCAGTTCGGATTTTGCTTGCGATTGCTGCTTACTACTACTATGAGATCTGGCATATAGCCAGATGGTTTTCTTTTCAAGGGAAATGAAAGCCTAGTGTGTAAGCTAATGCGAACCATATGTGGTTTAAAGCAAGCTTCTCGAAAGATGGAATATTCGTTTTGATGAGACAATCAAAGAGTTTGATTTTATCAAAAAACGTAGATGAACCATGCGTTTACAAAAGGGTTAGTGGGAGCGCGGTAACATTTCTTGTATTGTATTGAATTAGAGTTGACACACATAACAACATAGCAGACCCACTCACAAAGCTACTTTATGAAAGTCATTTTGATCGTCATAAAGATAAGATGGGTATTAGATACCAGAGTGATTGGCTTTAGTACAAGTGGGAGATTGAAAGGAATATGTCCTAAGTCCAATCATGTATTAGGATTTAGGAATAACTCTTTATGTAATCTATTTTGATTTCATTGATTTTAATAAAAGACTTGTTTTGTTTTTATTACGGGCTCTATCTATTTAAGTGTTTAAATAAGATATACCATAGTTTAGAGTAAAGCTTTTTATGGATTATGATGAGATCATAATAGTGAGACCTAAAAAGATGATAACTCTAAACTTAAATAGTTCCTGGTCATAGGATTACTAACTGGTAATTAATAATCCGCAAAGATCAGTACATACTATGTTTGCTTCATTATGAAGGATGTCTGTTCTCATAGACATTTGTGTGGTGACACTATAGCTAGTATGTAGGTGCTTATTATGGAATAAGTTCACTGAACATGACTCGCACAGCTGAACAACTGATGGAGTTCACTCACGTGTCAGCAGTTGTTCACATAGTGATAGTTGTACAAGTATCGTTAGACTTAAGGTCATCATAGTCATCTTGTGTACACTAAACTATGCTTTAGTTTAGTTCTTAGTCTCCAGGGACAATTATTAGGGCTCTACTGGGTATAGGAATTTGTACACGAAGATAGTGTATGATCAATAAAGGATCTACCCCTTCCAGTGAAGGAAGCGAATATTCAAGGCTGATCCACTTATGCTAGTTCAGGAATCTCTGGCCAAAGTAAATGAAATTAGAAAGGAGTTTCTAATTTGCATAGAACTACGCATAGTAAATGGTAAGCAAGTGATTGAATTAGATAGGCTTGACACGAGATCCATGCCTTGTATTTAATCGGGACATTGTAGGGTAGAAGGAGTTTATTGTACAGTAACTATTCACTGAATAGGTTCATGGTATTCTAAGCAGTGAATACATATTATTCGGATAGTCGCGATATGCTGAGAAGTATCCCTCACGATGTAGAATAAATGTGATTAATTAATTAATCATATTTAATAAATTAGAGAATTTATATAAATAATGATAAAATAGTTTTATTATTATTTATTTCTACTACCGGCTTAATATTGAACCTACAGGGTCACACCATAAAAAAAGAATGATTTAATGGTGGAGGAATTAATTAATAATGACTGATAATTATTTATTTATGAAATAAATAATTAATTGGCAAATTTAATAATTGATTAAATAAGATTTAATTGATTATAAATTAATTAAGAAAAGTTCTTATTATTATTAATTAAGGATTTAATTTTTGAAAATTAAATCAAGAGAGAGAATTATTTCTAAAGGTTTAGAAAAAGGATTAATAATTAAAAGGTGTTTTAATTATTAATGAGAATAATAAATGGAATAATAATAATATTATTTATGGGAAAATTTCAGCTGAAAATTTTGCCTATAAATACACTATTATAGACCCTATTTTTATTCCAACCTAAGAACCCCAAAAACCCATAAAGTTTGGAAAACCCAATTTTCTCCACCTCCTTCCTCCTCCTTAACATCGTTTTTCTTGGTGGATACCGGTGGAGTGCTTCACACTTGAGGAGCAACTGCTAAGGATCTCTAATAGTTGTCTCCGAATTATTTTAAAGGTTAGATTCGATCCCTATATTTTTACCACGATTTATATGATTTTATTTGGATTTATATGTGTAAAAGTGTTTTGCCATGCCCCCGCTGCGATTAAAATCCAACAACAAATTCTTTTGTTTAACTCTCATCTCCGTCTTTTCCCTGGAAAGTCGAAGTCAAGGTGGTCAGGGCCCTTCATAATAAAAAATGTGTTTCAACATGAAGCGGTGGAAATTTTTTAGAGTAATTCGGGCTAAGCATTCAAGGTCAATGGTCAGAGGTTGAAGCATTACTATGGTGACACGGCAAACCGTGAGGTAGTTGGTGCCGTTCTATTGTCCGTTTGATCTCAAGATTCTACGTCGAGCTAACGACGTAAAACAGGCGCTTCTTGGGAGGCAACCCAAGTTTGTTGTACATTAGTAGGTAGAGGAAGCAAGAAGAAAAGAAAAAAACACAAAAAAAGAAAAAAAAGAAAAAAAAATGCCAACTTCAGAAGCCAAGCGCGCCCGCGCTGATCTAGTGCACGACCGCGCTGTTTTTCCAGAAGGTAAGCGCGCCCGCGCTAATCTAGCGCGCAGCCGCACCGATTTGGCAGAAGGTAAACGCGCCCGCGCTGGTCTAGCGCGTGGCCGCGCCAAGGTCCCGACTCACAAAAAAAACAGCAGTAATTAAGAGAAAATCAGGATTTTTACTACAAAATCAATTTCTACCCGAATTTTACTCTTCCACTTCCCAAATTTCCTTCTCAAAATCAAACCCATTATTCCCACGATTCCCATAATCAATTCCCATTTCTATTCCATTTCTAACTCTCTTCTCACCACCCATATATACATACATGTATACACAAGCTTCTCCAACACATCACAAATTCTCAAACACAAATCTCTCTCAAACACTTAGCTTTTATTCTCTCTTATTCAATCCCAATGGTACCTAAGAGACAAAGAACTCAAGTAAGCAACACCACCACCAATTCTTCATCTACGGGTGGTGTAAGGCCGAGGTTTTCGACTCCCGAAGATGAAGAGGAGTACAGGGGGCTTCTCTCGAAGCCTATAGCAAAGGAGCGAGGTTTTCTGCCATCAGGGAAGGATGGTAAGTTGTTGGAGATAATTCTGGACATGGGCTGGGTTCCTTTTTATGAGGCTCCCGCTGCTGTGCCCATGAGTGTTGTGCGAGAGTTCTATGCTAACACGAAGGTGGAGAAGAATGGATTCACGGTGGTTAGGGGATGACTTTGGAGTATAATGCTGATACGATAAGGAGGGTGATTGAGCAGCCCGTGAGGAAGCCCGATCAGGACACTTGGAACGATAAGACTCCGGAGGACTTCAACTTGGATCTGATCGTTGCTACTCTGTGTGTTCCTGAGACTCACTGGAAGTTCAAGAGGGGCACAACTGATTACTCCACATTCCCGACATCGTGCATGAACAGGTTTGCATGGCCTTGGAACTCATTTATTTTTGCTAACATCATGCCATCATCACATATGCATGAGATTACAGTGGAGCGTGCTCGTTTGCCGTGGGGTATTCTTCAGGGCAATTATATTGATTTAGGGATGGTGATATATCAGGGGATTTTGAGATTCTTGAGAGGAGGTACCACGGGTTCTATACCCTATGCGTCCATTGTGACGAACCTGTGTGTGACACTTGGTGTTCGTTGGCCCGCGCATGAGCAGCTGCAGCTTCCCAGTGCTCCTATCGACATTTCTACATTGTTGAGTATGCAGGAGTGGTATGGAGGTAAGCCTGATCCTAAGGGGCTTGGTTATTTATATGATCATCTGCCTAGTGGTAGAACAGCATATCAGAATTTTGCGGGAGGTTCTTCGCAGGCCCGTCGAGCAGCTTGGAGAGGTCAGTTAGGAGAGAAGGTTGGTCCAACGCAGCAGCAGCAGGAGCAGGAGGAAGCAGGAGCAGAAGTTGGAGCTAGTTTGAGTACGATGCAGTATAGGCGTCTAGCGAGGCGGATGGATGCTATGCATGACATCCATAGTCAGTTTGTACGTGATCTCACCCAGGCACTTGGACTGCATTCAGAGCCACCGGTGTTGACATCCAGTGGCCAGTATTTGGTGAGGATTCCATGTATCCACCTCCAGACATGCCTGACACTCCACTCGTTGAGGATGATGACCCTGATTCGGAGTAGGTATGCCGGATTCCTTACTATTCCCTTCACTATGGACAGTGAATATTTTAAGTTTGGGGGTAGTAGTTGAAGGAATATGTTTTATGTGAGTCGTATATAGTTTGCATATTCATGATAGTTTAGTTTATATAGTTGCATATTTTGCCATGTAGTAGTTTTTTTTATTTTTGATAGTTTTTATGATAGTTGTTCATGTACATTCATGCATGTGCATAATAACATAATCCCTTAGATGATTTTGTCGATTGACTTGTGATGTTGATGCTAGTGTAGTGATGTCGTATTTCATGATGTTAGGCCTTTTCGAATTGATTTGCATGCTAGAGACAATTGTATTTCACGAAGTCTTATAGGTTGCTAAAGTACTAAATCATGGTCATGGTTTGTTTGTTTGTCGAGGTTTAATCGCTTGTTTATATTTAGAATTTAGGATATTCTCTTAATAATAAAAAACATGGAAATTTAAAAATTGGAGAAAATTGGATTTCATTGCTAGTTGTGTGGCTAGGTGTAAAATGGCTAGTAGCCGGCTCATATTTTTATGAGTAGTCTAGGGTTGAATGAGATGGAGCAAAACGCACTCATTCAGAAATTGTTGAAAAAAAAAGAAAAAAAAGAGAAGAAAGAAAAGTATGTGTTTATGAATAATTGATCACGAGTGGGCTCTTTAGTACTCGAGTATTTAAGTTCTTAGGGGAATTTGTGCCTAGTGACCTAAGGCTTTCATAGTCTGGGATCCGCTAACCTAAAGCTCGCTACATGGGTACTATTGTATAAGTCTTTTGTGGACCTCACTCATTGCACGGTCAAATAAGCATATTTGTGTTGTTTTATTGTGAATAAAAGCGTGGATCCATGTAAACTCCGATATAAAAATTGAAGTATTATAAGTTATTTTGAGTCTAGCTTTTATTTTATTTATAAACTTGCGATAGCATTGATGAGTAGTGAGTCGGGATTATTGATCTAGTTGCGATAGTATGTCTATAAGCAGTTGCACACACGCACGTATCTGGTTTGTAGATTGATTTGTGAGGTTTGATTGATCTTTATGTGAATAACTGCATCTTTTGAGATGTTGCTTGTTGATTGGTTTAGTTATTCTATTGGAGATCGTTGCATTCATTTAGTTGCATTCATGCATTTTTATTTCTTGTTCTTTGAGTCTGTTTATGCTTGAGGACAAACATCCATTCAAGTTTGGGGGTGTGTTGAGTGGCATTTATGACATTTTATTACGCTCCGTAAAGCTTTGATTTGGTGTATCAGTACTCAAGTTGTGGGTGTTTTAATGTGTTTTCTAGTGTTTTTGCATTTTCAGGCATTATCTAGGTAATCAGGTGAATTAGCATTGTTATGGTGCTAATTTGGTGTTAAGGTAGTGTTGGAATAAAAGATCTTGGAAAACCGGCTCAAATCAGCAAGGAAAAAGATGAAATTTAATTTTTATTCAGGGAGTCAGCGCGCCCGCGCTGTAATAGCGCGCGCACGCGCCCAAATTCCAGAAACTCAGCACGCCAGCGCTGGTCAAGCGCGCGGCCGCGCTAGGTCGAGAACAGAAATTTGATTCTATTGGGCTTTTGATCCAGAAGACTTTTACTCTGCATAGGGCTGCTATATATACATAAATAATTTCGTTTTTTATAACAAGACATACCAGAGCACAAGGAGAAGGCGTAAGAAGACCGTTTTAGCACAATTCAACCAAGGAGAAGAAAATCTAGTTTAACTTATGATTCTTTATTTAAGTTGTAACGTTGGATGCTAGTTTTCTTATTCTTGAACCTATACTCTTATTTTATACTTTGTTTATTATTCGTTTATAAAGACTACATTTATTATACCAAGCTTTCATCAGAACCCATGTTGATAATGAGTCTTATTATGGGCTAATCATTTTCGTGGGGTTCTAGCAGATTTATTTATGGATTTCTTTAGTTGATTTGTTTCGATGCCTTAGTGTGTGGTGATTGTATGATATCCTAGTATTGGTTTTGTGTATTCATCTTATGAGCGTCACGAACTTATAAGATAGTGTGTTAATTCTTAATAAAGCGAAAATGAAGTTAAGGATTTAGAACTTGCCATGCTAGCATAGGTTCATGTGTTATTGATATGCATGATTCGAGGGTAATTTTAACCATCTTACTTGCCCTATGTAATCATGATAGATAACTTGTGCATTAAAACCGTTATGTTGTCAAATTCTATAGACATATAGGGTCTCAATATAATTGGTGTCTATTCAACTTCTATCTCTTTTGTGGATGTCTAGTAGTGGGGTACTCGTGCAACGAAAGTTGGCGTTTATCAGTTTCGTGTTATCTGATTAGTGTTATCACCATTACATGCTAAGGTTAAGAACAAAGAGGCTATTGAATGAAGTATTGAATGAAGTTAGAATCCCATGTTTGTCATATATATTAATTCAACCATACTTATTCTCTTAGTTATAATTGTTAACTTAAGTTTGTTAAAAACAATCTCAATCTGTTAATTATCTTAGCATTGAATAATAGCCATATCATTGTTGCATAAGTGCATAGATTACAAAGTTAACCTAAACCAGTCCCTGTGGGAACAAATCTGATTTATATCTTATACTACTTGCGAACGCGTATACTTGTGTGAATTTTAGCACGTGTTTAGGGACTAACAGATCCCATCTCTTTGTTTTTGTAATTCCATGTTTCAACTACTGTCTCCCTCAATATCATCTTCACGTCACTTACTAACTTGACTTTCGCACGCATATCTGTCATCCCGGTGTTTTACCTCGAAGACCTTACTCAAAAATATTCCAAAAACATCTGTTAAGCCGATAGGGGCCTGCTATATGCATCCATTACTAATTACAAGTGGCCAGTTCCCCCTGGAAACAGATCAAAGAGATCTCTTAGGGATCTCAATACAGTCCATAAGTTCGGTGGCATGTGTGTGTAAGTGAACATACATTACCGAATATATTAGAGGTCTATGAGTATATATACGTAGTCTTTGACATCATTTTTATTGAAGCATTACGCTCTAGACTTATTGGTCTATCTTTTTGGAAGGTTCTAAGATCGAACCATCGCTCGTTACAATCTTACACCATTTAATTGTAGATGCGTCATCAATTCTCGACGCTCTTGATCTCTGAGCTAAACCATCATAACTTTACATGTTAAGCACACCAATAATATCATGTAGTCTATTCGTCTTATGATAACATTCTTATATTACATTCAAATCTTTCTTTAAAAAAATATCCTTAAGGGTATATTAACACTATCTCTAGTGAATTCGTGATTAATATGATATTCACATCCTCATTGGTAAAATGACACCTTAATCTAGTTTGGGTCAATAAACTCAACTGTATAATAAAAATCAGACTTCATGGTTCTCACAGGTGATGCCCCCTCATGGGCAACCTATAAGGAACTACAAGTAACCAGGCTCATGTTAGCAAAATGAACATATGTTGTTGGTAATACCGTCATTACCCCAAATGCCCTAGAGACTCAGCTCCGAGTTCTGCATCCACATCCTTGCCAAATCATATATGATTCAATTTTTTTTCTCATCATTCTGATAATCTCTAATGGTTCTATTAGTCGCACTTTAATACCTCAAATATACACTTATCCTAACCTACACATTGGGGCTACAACCGGTAGTCCAATGATGAACTCTATATGAGCTCTTACGAAATCTCGCATCTAGAAAAACTCCTAACACTCTCGTCTCTAAGTACTATAACTTAATGCTATGATACCATTTCTATAAAGCCCCCAAATCCGGGGTCAGGAATCTGGGTCGTCACGCAATCCTTCACTCATGTGTAACCTGTATTAATTCAATAATCTAACAAACCCCAATCTCACGCACATACACACATAAGTTATAGCCTTAAAAATGATGTACAAAATGTAATCTTCTTTTATTATAACTCAACTGTACTTTACAGGATCTTAAACAATTATTCGTAACCTCTACATGAAGTTACAATAATTACTACTAACATCTTATACCTATCTGAATACTCTAGTCCACCTGAGACAAAGCTGTTAGGGATTCTCCCCACGATTTCAAGTGACAAAGCCCCACATCGGCATACTGGTAATCTGTTGTGTTGTGATATTTAAAAGAAAGCAAGAGTGAGCAATAATGCTCAGCCATAATGATCAATAGTATGAAAAGACTGTTAAAGAAATTATATTAATCTGTATAAGGATATGTATTTATTCAAAGTAGTTTTCTTGGTGATACACACCTTCTTTTGAAAACAATTCTTTTTTTTGACTTATTAGTCTGTAAATACCTTAATGGTAAACCCAGCACCTAGGATTGGGTTACGGTATTGCATCTCAATTCCAATTGGAAGAATAGGACATTCACTGGAGCCACCGCATACGATGATCAGTCGTAATACGAAAAATAGTAACCTTTTCTACTAGTAGAAAGACGACAACTTCGTATCCCGGTCATCACCCTTGCCGCCTTCAGGCTACGTGTCCCATTTTGGGTATACACATACTTCACAAGTTCCTGAGTACACAGAGTACCTTCTCCTGCGGTAGCTTTGGTAGTCTTTTAGTACACATAGTACTAGAGTTTATCCCTCCAAGTCCTTTGAAGAATCCTATCATATCTCGAGAACTCGAACCACATAGAAGTTCCCCAAGCATTTTGCTTGTTGATAGAAATAACTCATCTTATGTGTATATATATATGTACTTCCGAGAATTTTCGGAGGAAGTACTAAGGTAATGTAAGTTGACTGTTGTCAACAGATAAATAAATAAGGGGGAGTTTCTTTGGAAACTATAGTCAAAATATATAAGGTATGCCGAGATAATATTTTTTGACGATTTGAAAGTATTAGTATGATATTGTGAAACTCAGAAAATATTTTAAAATCGGTTTTATGATTTTTAAATGATATTAAATCATTTAATAAATACTGAATAATTAAATAATAATTATTAAATAATTAAACCTCGAATATTTCTTCTTTAAAAGAATATTTGAAATAATATTCCTCAACTAATTTATGTTTATGTAATTATATTAATCTTTAATATATATAAAATAATTGGTTTTAAAATAAAATAAACGTTGGAGGATACTTCTCCCTTTTTAAATAAATATCTGAAATAATATTCATTGCTCGGGTAATTAAATAGAGTTGAGGGAATACGATCTTTAGAAAATATTTTTTTTATATAAAATTCGAGGTACTTTAATATTTCGCAAGAGGACATCGAGTCCATTGGAATAAAATAGCTACAGACTTTTAATTGTCTAAAACATCTCCGGGATGATTCCGGGGTTTATACATTATAAAACCTGACCGACTCTCGGTCTTACAACTTATACATCACGCTCTACTATAGCATTAATATTCTTAAATAAAAAACCTCCGGAATACTTCCGGGTTTTATCAAATTATACTGACCGATCCTCGGTCTAAAATATACACCTTATATATACAACGCTACTCTCTAGCGTTACTGATTGAAATTGGGTAATATTCATATACCAAAATCATTAACATACGTATGATAATAATCATCAAAATTCATAAAATATCATAATACAACATCATGTATATATAGCATTTATTTGAAACCAACCACAACACAACAGTTTTGAAAGGTAGGGTTTGAAAACTTGCCTGGAGTCCAAGATACGTTTTCCGACTTCCTCTCGTTTCGGGTTTTTTAATCAAAAAATATCATAATCTTAATCAGTATTCCTAATCCCATCACTGACTTATATTTCTAATAAGTACAATACTTCATATTTTTCAATATTCGACCGACTCGAAATAAGTATCAGTCCTTGGTCGAAACGGAAGGTCAAAGTGGTCTTCTAGAGTTGACTTTACCGAATATTACTATTACGCGACTCGCACTCTAACATTTGTAATAAATCAAAAAATTCATATTTTAATACAAAACCATCTTGAGTAGCTTATTGAGTGATTTTAATATTTATCATAAAAGTTTCATTTTAATAAAATGAATTTAATTAGGTGAAAAGCATTTCAAAAGTTCGGTCAACTACGGAGTTTTACTATTCAAACCGCTTTCAATAAAACGTTGATATCTCTCAAATTGTTAATAAATTGATGCACCGTTTTCGCGTGCACGATCTAGAAAAAATTTAGAACACATTATTTCAAAATGGTTTTCTGTTAACAGGGGTGAATATCCCGAAGTGGCGGTTTAATGGCAGGAGGTGTTCTTGGCGATCACTCCTTGCAAGACCTCGGCTCCGATATTTTTATAAAATTGAAAAATCAATTTTTTTACTTGAAATTTTTATGGCAGTTAATAAACTATATTTAGTACTCTCTCTAAAAATTTCATGATTTTTAAGTATTTTTAAATCGATCATTTCTATTTACAAAGTTTGTAATTTGTAGCAGTTATGGTCATAACTTTTGATCCGTAAATCGAAATCAAGCGATTCAAGCGCCTAAACGATCCTCATAACATTTTATATCATAATTAAGTCTTATATTTTAAGAAACTACAGTTTATACATTCGGGAACTTCTACATAAACTTTAAGTTGTATTTTGTTCATTTTAACGACGTTAGGATTACGTTCCGAGTTTCGTTTATGTTCTAAATCATCAAAAAACTATTAAAAATCACCATACCATCATCTCAACACTAATCCTCTCAAGAACATCATGTTATTGAGGAAACAATCATCAACCTTAATACTTTAACTAAACATTAAGAAAATAACAAATCAAGTACCAAAACTAGGTTTATAACTAAGATCCTAAAGTTTCTTGAAACTTAAACCATAAATAAGGTTTTATCAAGGATTTATAACTTTATTTAAAGCTTGAACTATGTTCTTCTTGATGGATGAACCTTGGGAGGGCTTGGTTGTGTTTAAGGAACCTATATCATGCCATGAAAATCAAGAAAACAAAAATAGATTTTCGGAGTTACTATTCATTACCAACTTTGAGCAAGGATTTGAATATGCTATACTAATCCAATGACCATGAAATTTTGAATATACCTTGTACATGATATGAGGAAGCTTTGGTTAAAATTGGTGATTTTTGAATGAGAAGTGAAGTTTTCTTTCCATGGTGTTCTTGAAATCAGCAATGTGTTTTGAAGAGAGAGAGAGAGAGAGAGAGTTTGGCTTGTCTTGGAAGAGTTGGCTACTTTATGATATTTATTTTGTATATGTAATGTTTATTCCTCAAGAAACTTCAATTTTCAAAGCCTATTTTATAGCTTACACACCAAGTTTGTCTAGCTCTTTAATCTTTAAAAACATGAATCTTTGTTTTAAGGAATGTTATCTTTTACTAGCTAGGTCATCAAGTTCTCTAGGTAGGATATTATTTGGTTATCAACCATGGTTACTTTCTTATCCTAGTTAGCTTGTATGGTTAGTTTGGCTTGATACGTTTATTTATTCGCTTACGCGTTCTCCCGGTCGCTTATTATTTTCGTAATAAATCTTCGTAAACGGTTCGCGAGGTAAATCATTTTTTGTACGTTATTTAAATTTTGAAGTCTCGTACTTGGGTTTGAATTTGTAGGATTTTAGGTTTGTAATTATATTTGGATTCTCATAATCCTTGACCGTTCATAGATACGGTCGTTTTTTAAAGTTCATTTTGTTCGAAAACTAATAGTGTTTATATACACTCATTTGGTCTGTATAATCACAATATCAACTCGGAATCTTAAATTAATAACTCGTATATTGTATGGTCGCAAAAGTTTTTATTAAACCGTAAGGTTACTATTCATAAAGGTCTTTTACCGATGTCAAAAATATGAGTTCTTACACAGTGCTTCAATCCTTGAAAATAACCAGCACTTGAGGGATAACTTTGTCGGGCTTAAGTGGGAGAATGGAGACCGGGGCACCCTCCTAAGATCCTCCTTCGGGAAGGTCAGCGATGGTAGCCTCAAATCCATTCACCTAACTCCCGAAGAGACTATCATCTATAATGAGCTCATAGAGGATGACGGCGTAACTCCAGCTGGATTTATTAGAGGAGTTTTCCCTGATCCAAGTGGGGCTTTCCTCAGTTTCTTTACAAGGTATTTTTCTTCCCTTCTTGTTTTTTCTTTCTTTTATGCATTATTGACACCACTTATTTTGATTTTTCTTTGGTTTTTGCAGCCGCTAAAGAAATCAATGAAGATAATTTGCCTGTCGCTGAGGAAACAACTAGGATGAAAAGGCCCGGCTCGCAGGGTTGGATACTCAGGGGAAGGCTTTGGAGCCTAGCTTCTTGAGGAAGCATAAGGAGCCTATGGTGGAGTCTTCCTCAGGGGGAACTGAAGTCCCAAGTGCTCCTGTTGCTCCTGCCTTTGTTGCTACTGGCGCTTTCCAACCTCTTTGGGGATTTCGCCGAGGGGACACTGTGGTTGGATTCACGAAGCATGCATGGGATTGGTCCTACCATTCTGTGACCCCTAAGGACTTTACTGATATCGTGGTGGGTCCAGATTTGGAGAGGATAAATCTTATGGGTGGTCTTTCTTTGGCCTCGGTACGGTTTTTTCCTTTTAAAACTCCTTTCCCTCGTATACTCGTAGCATTCTCTTGCCTTACATGTTTTATTTATTGTGTTGTTTAAGTTTAATTCTTATTTCCAAGCGGCTGTGAGGCAAGCCGAGTCGTGGAAGAAGGCCTCAGATAACGCTGATAAGGCCCTTAGGAGGCAGTATAAGAAGTACGCTTCGCTAGAGAGGATGATGAACCGTAAGGCAGAGGAGCTAGGAGAGGCAAACGCCGAGCTGGTCACCCTGACCGCTGAGAAGGATAGAGTAATTGATGCTTATCTAGACACGGAGGAATTTACTCAGTCCATGAGGGTGAGGGACAATACTGTGTTCCCTGGATTTTTTAGGACTGGCTGGGACACGACCCTTGGGACCGTGAACGTGGCTTGTCCCGATATTAACCCAGCAGACTATGTCTATCCTGATGATGATACTCTACTACTGAGGTTTCGCACCCGTGCTGTTGTCTCGGATCGTATCCCTCAGGACCCACTTCTTCCTCATCCCGAGTCACCTTCTAGGCCTACAGCAGTTGACCGCAACTCTTCTTCCTCCGAGACCGGGACTGCTGAGACATCCAGCGAGAGCGGAGGGGATGATGACATGGATGTCGAGGGCACTTCCGCTTCTTTGAGTTTTACTAGCCATGCTTGGTTTATTTATTAAACTTTATGCTCTTATTGGAGTTCATGCATTTAGTTCATTTGTCATGCCATAGGGACTTTAACTATATTTCAGAAATTTTATAAATTTCATGAACTTTTGGGACTTATCCCTAACACAAGTCTTAATAAACCTCAAATTTGAAAAAGCAGCCCTATAAAACTAAAACATGAAATCCTGAGCAAGCAAAACCTCAAGGTGCTTTTCAACCTACTTGTCATTTTGACAAGTGAGAATCATGCTCATCTATCTTACACATAATGAATTTTCAGATTCTAGCATGCCAGGTTCTTGGGACTTCAAAACCATCCATAGTCTCTAGCTTGTAGGATTCTCTTCCTTGAACACTTTTGATCTTGTACGGCCCTTCCCAATTTGGGGTGAGTTTTCCCTTCTGCCCGAGCCAGAAGCTTCCACCTTCCTCAGAACCAAGTCTCCTTGCTTGCAAAACCTTTCTTTCACCCTTAAGTTGTAGTAAAACGAAGCATTTTTCTGATATTCCACTATTTTGGCATGTGCCTCATCTCGTACCTCATCAATTAGATCCAAGGCTAGCCTTTGTCCTTCCTCATTTTCTTCAGCATTGTATGCTTGGATCATGGGAGACGAGTGTCATATTTCCACAGGAACAACTGCCTCTGCTCCATATGCTAACATAAAGGGTGTAGCCCTAGTTGTGACTCTACAAGTAGTCCGATAAGCCCAAAGTATTGGGAGAATTTCATCTACCCAATAATTCCTGGATTTCTCGATCTTCTTCTTTAGACCATCTAGGATTATACGATTCACCACTTCCGCTTGCCCATTGGCTTTTGGATGGGCTACAGAGGTACACCGCAAATCAATCTCATTCTCCTCGCAATACTTCTTGAACTCCTCATTATTGAACTGTGTTCCATTATCGGTAACCAGGATACGGGGAATTCCATATCGGCACATGATATTTTCCCACAGGAATTGTGCAACCTGCTTAGTTGTGATCTTGGCCAAAGGCTTGGCTTCAATCTACTAAATGAAATAATCTATGGCTACAATCAGGAACTTTCTTTGAGTTGTGGCCAGGGGAAAAGGCCCAAGTATATCCATTACCCACATAGCAAAAGGGATGGGAGAATTAATGGAAGTCAGCATCTCAGGGGGTTGTCGAACAACCGGTGCATATTTCTGACAACATTCACACTCCTTCACATAGTCTTTAGCATCGGCCATCATCTCTGGCCAATAAAAGCCTAAACGGGTTATCTTATGTGCCAGTGCTCTGCCCCCCAAGTGTTGTCCGCAGATTCCTTCGTGTACTTCTTCAAGAGCCAAACGTGCCTCATCAGGTCTGAGACATCTTATATAAAGAACCACATAAGATCTTTTGTATAGAATCCCATCGATCAAGGAATATCTTAGTGCCCGAACAACCAATTTTCGTGCTTCATTCACATCATTTGGTAGCCAACCAGTTTGAATATGGGCCTTAATGGGATCTATTCATGATGTCCCCAGCCATATAGGGGCGACAAGATTAACATCAATGCTCCGTGTTTTCAAAACATGAAAATACACACTTCCTGAACTTTTCTTTATCTCTAATGAAGCGAACTTAGACAACGCATCATGTAATATCCGGGATATGACGTGCAATTATTTTGTTAATAAATAAATTATGTGTATAGCTTCTATTAGCTTTGTGTTGTTTTATTATTATGTATGTGTGATTTATGGTGTACCGGGTTGTCCCCGTAATTAATTATGGAATTTTTATTGATTTGTTTCTACATTTAAAAGTAAATTTAATGCAAATTTATTTTTATAAATATGTGGATTGTCTCTAAAATTGTTTTAATGATTTATAATTTCAATAATTATTTTTGGGATTTTATAAAATTTAGAAATCAATATTTCATCAATTATTTAACCCAGTATGATTTTCTGATTACATTTAGTTGTAAAATTTGTATTTAATTCCAGAATTCTTCAAAAATTATGAAACTCATATTTATTTAAGTTTGGAATATTTCGAGAATTTTAAAATTATTTTTGAAATTTTCGGGATATATTTCACCCGCGCGTCGATTCGTTTAATTGCTAAAATCGGGTATAAATTGCATTTCAGAAATTATTTTAAAATTATGAAATTTATGGTTTTATAAACTTCGGAATATTTGTAACATTTTAAGACTATTTTCATGATTTTCTGAATTTGTTTTAAGTACAGCTCGGTTCGTTAGTTGTGAAATGCGGGTACGAGTTGCATTTCGAAAATGCTTTAAAAAATATGAAAATTTTATTTGAATAGTTTTTAATTATTTCGATAAATTTTTAAAGTATTTAAGGAATATTTTGGAATAATTCCACGCACACCTAGGTTCGTTTAATTGGGAAAAAAAGGTCAGAAATTCAGCTTCTTGTTGCCGTCTTGATTCCTCGATTTCTAGCTTGTTTTCGGTGATTACCCGGCATGGCTTCATGTTTGCTGTATATATATAAATATATATATGGTCCCTGCGTGTATTGTGTTTGTTGTGGTGCCTGCCGCCACCCTCACCGTTTTCCGGTGAGTTTCGGTGGCGCGTGAGGCGCGTGTAGGGTATCCTGTTGTTGCCGTTTGTTACTCGGTTCAGTTAATTCTGAATTTTTATTATTACTTTTACAGGAAAATATTTGACTGGATTTTGTGAAATAAAATAATTTTCGTGCGGGAAATTAATTAATTGATGAAAAGTATTCGGAAACCCGAATAGTAACGGGTACCAATAAAATTTGCCACCGTTGACGATGAGCCTCGGCGAGTCGATGGTGGAATGTGATGATCATTATCTGAGTCCTAATATTTTAATATAAACAAATAATAAATGTACAAATTTTATTTTTGAGTCCGAAGTGAAATAGTACTTATATATTATTATTCGAGATTGAAATTGTGATTGTAATGGCTGATTGATTGTTGGGTTGAACTGGTGGTCGGGATTCGTGGTTGGATTTTTGGATAATGGTTGTTGTGAATTTGATTGTTGTTGGTTTGACGTCTATTGTATTCGACGGGTAGTCCGATAAGCAAAGGAAGCGCTACCCGATTTTCGGGAACGTATCATGTAACATATCGTAACTACCAGTCGAAAGTAAATAGTTATATAGTTCTAAATAAATATTCTGTAAAATATAATGGACAATTTGTTTCCTAAAACGATGAGTATATGTGTTTTCTGAAAACAAATATTGAATCGAGATTTGAGATGAATCCTGTATGTTGTGTGTACTATAGTAATGTATATAAGTACAAGTCGGGATTGTTATCGTTTGGGTAGCATTGGTATGGAGGATATGTCAAGCATAACTTGGTGTCTAACATAGAGTATTTCGACCTTGTAGGTTCTAGTCGGGAAACCGAAAGTGGATGTTGGACTGAAAGATAACCTAATGATCAGTCGATGAGCTCAGTAGGATTTCAACCGAATAACCTGAGTGCCGAGGTCAAATCTAAAGTGATCTAGTGGTTGGACGTTAAAGCCTGAGCGTCAGAGTCAGCTCAGAGTCAATCAGTAATAGTTGTAAAGCCTTACAAGGCAAGTACTTTTGAACATTTTTGGAGATATAATGCAAATATTTCTAAATTCTCTCGTGACATATTGTTAAGTATTCAAACTAGCTCTATTTTATATTGTAAGTACTTTGAACCATTCAGCCTTGAACCTGAGCCACATCATTTGATCTTTGAGCCATAAGCTTTATTCTTTATAAACCATTCCTTGTTGATTTACCATATACTAAACTACAAAAATACTATATTACTCCACAAATATATACACATCATATACCAAACACTGAAATAGAATTGTTTGAACATACAGAAACTTTTATACTCAACCATACCTTGTGACATCAAAGAACTAAAACTTGTAAAATCATTGTTCATCTAATACCTGATTCTCCTACAGGCTGAAAGCCATTTCTTATACATACTTTGATACACCCTTGTGCTACTCATGAATTGCATCATGCCTTTATACAAATGTTTCATCACTGTTGATTATGATCCTGTTTTATTGAATTATATTTTTTATCATACTGAACTATTTTAGAATTGGATAGTTTTCTTTACGTGGACCAGATTCGTGGTCAGACCAGATTCGTGGTCGAATTAGGCCAATGTGTGCCTTGGATCCAGTTTATAGAGCAGAGCTGTGTGCCTTACTCGGGGTTAGTGCGTGACTGATCAACAGCCTAACCTTGGGTTTAAAAATTTAAAATAAATATCCAATTCTAATGATTATCTAACAAGAACTTGATTCCTCTGAATCATCTTGCTTGATCATTGTTTAACCTCAGTTATTGTTATTATTCTTGCTGAGCTAGTTAGCTCACTCTTGCGAATCTTTTTATGTATTTTACAGTTACAAAGGATATGGATGATAGTGAGGTTCCTCAGTCCAAAGTGCGAGCTAGGGTTCCAATTTGAGTTGGATCGAGCTAGCAGGAGCTTCATATGGTAGTGAAATAGTGAGATTGTAAGAATAGTTTCCTTATTATTTATAAATTAAATTTGTTGGGATTTGGTACGTTGTAATATAAGTTAAGGTTATGGCTTGTCTTCATACTTTAACCTGTTGTGATCCGTGGTTATGCAAAGCAGGGTCATTGCAAATAGTATTTCATATATAGGTTTATATATTGTGTATATGTTGTGGACCCCAAACTTCTGACCCGGGTTTGGAGGGCGCCACAGGTTGGTATCAGAGCTACATGTTATAAGTCACTGAAACAAGCCTAGATTATCGGGATTGGGTAGAGGGTTAGGATTAGGAAGAGGAAATAGAAAGATAAGACGTCGTGAGGTTGAGTGCGACTGTATAGTAGGTTTTCGGTACGGTTCGTGTGGCTATTCGAGATTCGTAGCTTGCAATGTGATTTCCAGACAACCGAAATGGCAGATCCTGATTTCCCTGTATCATCTGATTATTTGAAGCCTTCCGTTCGAGGATCGCATCTTCTCTCAGATTGATTTACACCTTGTTCTTCCATCAGTATTAATAGTATTACCTTCTGTTATAATAGTTGCACCATTTCAAGCTATTATACGCTATTTTACCACCTCTTGATATGAGACTACCTATTTAAGAACCTTCATTTGCTTATTCTTTTTCTACTGGACATTTAACTATGAGTGTATCTTTTCAGTTTACCCTACATTCTGTTCTATACCCTCAGTTTAAAACTTGTCCTATGAAACAACAGTACCTACGAGGATGGATTCGGGAGTTACAGTAAATGGTGAGTACTTGAGATATAAATAAAGGTGAGAAGAAGTTTAGAAAGAAGATTCAAGTATTCCGGAGGATAGCTATTACCAGATTAAAAGAAGCCATTAGTGATTAGGCAACCTATGACTAGCTTATGGAATGGATTAGATAAGTATTGAAAAGAGAGTTAGAGGAGATTATGGATCTGGAGCTTTCTTGAAGTTAGATAATGGTGTTATGACGATAATATATATTTATAGTACAAGGTGATATGACACTAGCCGACTTCTTGACTGTTGCATGGTCTGTTCCACTTAACGATTGCAAAGTTGATGCCGGGAGTATTACCAGTATGGAAGCTTTGATGTGAAGCTACGAATAAGATAACATGCAACGACAACTGAAGTTTTCGTCAATTAAGGAAGGCAAATGGACCCGATAAAGGAGAGAAGGTAGATTGAAGTGAATGGACCATTATGTGATCATTTCTTTAATTTGGTACCTTGTGATAGGTAGGAAGGGCAACAACCAACTCATAAAGTAAGGACAACCAGATTTGTGATTTTCAAAATTTTTAAACAAGTTTTCGAAAAAGATTTTCCCTTACAAAATTTCTAAAAGCCTTTTTGAATAAAATGAGTTTTAAACATTGGTTGTCAAGTTACTACTTGAGTTTCTTGTTTGCTAAAAGACCCGGATCACCTGGAAGGATGCTTGTTTCGGACTTAGTATTGTTAATTCAGATAACAAAGTAACCCGCGATTATGAAGAAGTTGATTATTCCTAACGGTAAGGTGCAAATATTGTTTGATAAGATTAACAACTGAATCTGTGTATTGAGTAATTATTTATCCAGTTGCAGAGACCATTAAAGTTTAAAGAATTCATTGATTTAAAAGGAGCCTGGGCATGATCGAAGAAGATTGGGAAGATTTCCAGACTTTTCTAAAAGAAGAATATTATTAACAAAAGGATCGTTATGTTGAATGATTCGTGGTTATTCTAAATTAAAAAGAGGAAACTCGAGGTTATCTGGTAGGAACGTCATTATGATCGAATTGTTAAAGTATTATATGTGTAGGTGCGATGTTAAAGACGCAAGACTTAACAAGTAAGAATCTACTATAATGTTTAATTTGAGAAGGCATTTCAGCGTACCTTCTAAAGTTGTATTATGACACAATTGGGATATGATCGAACAAGCTCAAAAGATGAATACAAGTGAATTGTGGATGGTGACCAATGGTATCATTTTTGTCCTCAATATTACAGCGTATATTCCTTTTTAATTCCTAAAAATGTGTGAACTTCTTTTTCTTAATAAATTCTTTATGATGATATCAAAAAGGAGGATGTTGCATTCCTTTCAAATTTAATTTTCCCTCAAGTTTGCTCTCTGATTAGGACGAGCAGTATTATGGTGAGATGCTTTGTCGGGATAACAAAGAGTCGGGTGGGACGCCACCTAATCATGTGTTGTACGCCATATGGTACGAAAGACTGGCCATTTTAATTACCAATGTGGTTGTCTCATTCATATTAAAATCATTACTTTTTCTTTCTTTTCAACTCTAATTTTTGTTAAATTGTTAACCCTTCTAGTTGTTTCATTGTATTATCGTTCTTTACAAGAGTTTTTCCAACAAAAATCAATGTATCCTGAATCAAGCGGACGAAGTTCCATCTACCCTTCACGTACAGGAAGAAAACAATGGCATATGGCGAGGATTGCAAATCACTAGCCCAGTCAGGGATGCACTAAGAGCCAAGGGAATCTACTCCAATAAGGAATACGTCTCCAAGAATGAGAGTTTATGATGTGTCTATGAATTATGTTATTCAGAATACGGATGTGGTGACGTGAATGATTATTGTGAATACCTTATGCCTTAACATATCGAAAGAAAAAGGAGCAGCTTGATTGTTTATCTCTCAAATTTTTATTAATAAGATGAATTACCCTGTTGAACCGATAAGATTATGACTAAAGGGCTAGCAAATTAAGAATGTGTAATTGTTAAATAAGTGAATACCCATAATGGAATTGAGATTTTTGGCAATAATTTATGAGGATTAGACATCATTTAAGATATGAGAATTTGATATTATTATAGGAAATGGACTAACTATTAAGTGTAATGCCCAAATAGGTTATCGTGATGAAAAGATAGTCCTAGAGACGCCAAACGAGAATATAATGAGGTTTAGAGGACGAAGAAAGGTAAAGAATTGTTAACGATGATTTAAGCTAAGAAGTTACGGTGATAAAGATGTAAGCAATATGGGGATTATGAATAGAAGTCAGGAGCAAACAGAATTTGAAGATTTTATAGTAATTAATGAGTTTCAAGATATGTATCCAGATGAGTTACCAATTTTTCCTTCAGATAGAGAAATTAAGTTCGCGATTGACTTAGCACCTGAAATGAAGCCAGTGTCCAAAGCTCCGCACAGAATAGTACCAGTTAAAATGAAGGAGGCAGCCAGGAAAATGCAAGAAATGTTAGAAGAAGGAACAATTAGACCTAGTATTCCCCCTAAGGTGCACCGATACTGATTGTTAATAAGAAAGATGGAAGTATGAGCTTATGCGTCGATTAACGAAAGTTCAACAAGTTTACTATCAAGAGCAAGTATATGTTACCTCGAACTAATAATTTGTTTGATCAGATGAAAGAAGCATAGTATTTTCTAAGATTGATTTAAGATTTGGGTATTATCAATTGAAGATTTAACCTATGGACATATTAAGATAATTTTCAGAACTAGGAATTGTGGTTATAAAATTCTAAGTACTGTCATTTGGATTAACCAACATACCAGTAATATTTAAACTTGATGGACAAAATCTTTAAGGAATATTTGGATAAGCTGTAGTTGTATTACTTAAAGTCAACAAAGGACCATGCAAAGCATTTAATGATAATTGGGGAGTCGGAGAAGAAAGAAATTATATGTAAAGTTTACAAGATGAAAACTTTGAGGGCAGGAAGCATAACTCGTAGCATAAATAGTCAGTGAGGAGAAGGCAAACAGGAATCCAACAGGTATTAAAGTTACTATAAATGAAGAGAGACCAAAAGCACCAACAAAAGTAAGAAGTTTTACCATGGGCCGGTTATTATCAAAAATTTGTGCAAGATTTCCTGAAATTTGCAATACCTTTGACGAAGCTAACCAGGAAAAGCAAGAAGTTTATATGAAATGGAGAAGGGTGAAGAAATTTTTACAGAGTTAATTGAAAGAATGGTTACAGCACCTGCTTTATCACTTTGGAAGTATCAAGGAGATTTGGTAGTTTTTAGTGATACTTCTCATAAGGGAATATGATGTGTGTTGATGCAGCACAATAAATTTTTTGTATATGCATCTAGACAACCGAAATCTTATGAGCAGAAGTATCCTACTCATAATTTGGGACTAGCAGTAATAATATTTGCTTTGAAAGACTGGGAAACATGATATGTATGGAGAAAGGTGTAAGATCTATACGGACCATAAGAGTTTGAAGTATGTATTCACGAGGAAAAGGAAATGTAATGGCGAGCGATAAGCAAAAAGGAGAGAACGAACATAGAGACTGCGCCAGAAGAATTATATATAGAATTTTGGAAGTTGGAATTGGAAGTCATAATTTATAATCTAAAGGAAGCGAGGTAGGATAGTATGACCTTTCAGTCAGAGTTGTTAAGAAAAGATACGGAGATGTCAAGAGAAGATAATGGATCACGATGTTAACAGTTAGTAAGAGGAAATTTATGCGCCCGAGAGAACGATCATAATATCCCCAGGTTTTCTTCCAACACTTGGATACTACAAGTAAAAGAATTAAGAAATGAGATCCTACGGTGAATTCACAATATAAAGTATTTAATTTATTGAAAAAATGCCAAGATATACAAAAATTTAAAGAAAAATAGTGATAACCAGATATAAGAAGGAAATTTCAAAATGGATTAGAAAGTGTTGGCATGTCTAAGAATTAAGGCAAAGTATCAGGGGCCTAGTGGACAAGGTAGACCAAGGAGTGTTTTTACAAGGAACGAATCATAAAAGTGTACCAGTGATGTTGTTGGAGAAAAGGGATGAAATTATAAGATTGTGTATTGTTTATCGGGAGTTTAACAAAACAAGAAATAAGAATAAGTAACCCTTATAAAGAATTGATTACTTACGAGACCTAATTCAAAAAGTGTGTTATATCTCAGGGATTAACTTAAGATCCGACCTGAGAACATATCAGAGATTGCGATTAAAACGAGTTATGAGCATTACAAGCTCTGGTGGTATTATGTGAAATAACAAGTGTATCAGTTGTCTATAAGAAATTAAGGAATATGGTGTATAAGGAGTACTTGGATAAGCGAATTGTATTTATTGATAACATCCTCAGCTATTCAAAGAATAAGAAAGTCTGTGTGGAATGCCCAAGGATTTTCCTCTAAAAGATTAGAAGGAAAGCAACTATATGTTGAATTTTCAAGTATGAAATTTTGTCCGAGGTTAACGAAAGATTTTGATTAATCCATTAAAACTACCTAAACAAAGCCGTATGGTAACAGATGCTTTGTGCAGAAAAAAAGAATTGGATGTAATTAAGACCACTAAGGAGTTAATAAATGAATTGGAAAGAGTGGAATATGAAGTTCAAATACCTAAAGGTGATAATAAGCGAATGTATGAGATTACTTTTCAGCCTTAACTGATAGAAACGAATAGGAGATGTTTAAATGTTTGGAAACTAAGTTGAAAATAAGCACCGCCTACCATCCTTAAGCGAAAGGTCAAAGTAAGGAAGCGATTCGGGAAATATATAATATGCTAAAAGGTTGAGTTTTAAGGAAAACTGGGATGATCATTTATCATCGATGTCAGCTTTAGAATGCCACTTTACCAAACCTTATGTGGGCGCAAGTGTAGGTCCCTACTTGGTTGAGATAAAGTGGGAGAAAGGAAGTTGTCAAATCCTAAGTTAATTCAGCACACCAAGGGCGTAGTGATATTGATTGAAGCAGCTCGGAGTAGACAATGAAAGAAGGCGAATTTGTATCGAGAGAGAATATAAATATAGAAATAGGACCAGTAGTGTTAATAAAAGTTTCACCAGGGGACAAGTTGAGTCCTAAATTTAGTCAACCATTCGAGGTATTGATAAATATAGATAAAGTTGTTCATGAGCTGACGTTACCGTTACAACAATATGTACATATAATGTGTTCTGCGTGTTAATGTTAAAGCGATAAGTATCTGATTCGAATCAAGTAATTGATTAGGAGTATATGGGCTCTTGTCCAAGTTTGTTATGCATATAGTGATCGATCCAAATTCTTAATCGTTAAAGGTGAGTCCTTGGAAATGAATGTATATCTATAGTGAGTACGTTTGAACCCTCAAGTAGAAGAGTCTACTTGGGAACTAGAGTCAGATATGCTTGACAAATATCCTCACTTGTTTAGTAAAATCAGATTCTGAGGGCAGAATCCTTTAAGGGGGGAAAGATGTAATATCCGGGATATGACGTGTAATTATTTTGTTAATAAATAAATTATGTGTATAGCTTCTGTTAGCTAGGTGTTGTTTTATTATTATGTATGTGTAATTTATGGTGTATCGGGTTGTCCCCGTAATTAATTATGGAATTTTTATTGAATTATTTCTACTTTTAAAAGTAAATTTAATGCAAATTTATTTGTATAAATTTGTGGATTGTCTCCAAAATAGTTTTAATGGTTTTATAATTTCAATAATTGTTTATGGGATTTTATAAAATTTAGAAATCAATATTTCATCAATTATTTAACCCAGTATGATTTTCTGATTACATTTAGTTGTAAAGTCTGTATTTAATTCCAGAATTCTTCAAAAAGTATGAAACTCATATTTATTTAAGTTTGGAATATTTCGAGAATTTTAAAATTATTTTAGAAATTTTCGGGATTAATTTCACCCTCGCGTCGATTCGTTTAATTGCTAAAATTGGGTACAAATTGCGTTTCAGAATTTATTTTAAAATTACAAAATTTATGTTTTTATAAACTTCGGAATATTTGTAACATTTTAAGACTATTTTCGTGATTTTCTGAATTTGTTTTAAGTACAACTCGGTTCGTTAGTTGTGAAATGCGGGTACGAGTGGCGTTTCGAAAATGCTTTAAAAATTATGAAAATTTTATTTTAATAGTTTTTAATTATTTCAATAAATTTTAAAAGTATTTAAGGAATTTTTTGGTGTAATTCCACGCGCACCTCGGTTCGTTTAATTGGGAAAAAGGGGTCAGAAATTCAGTTTCAGGAAATATCAGGACACGTGTCCAAATTCTATAAAGGAATGGACACGTATCAATTGTTGGTGGTAGTAGAGGTTATCAAATTTTTTATTTTGTAACACATCTCTGTTTATCCTCTCCTTGGGTGCTGTTATTTCCAGCTGCCTTGTTCCTTCGGTTACTTCGATTTGCCTCCCTATTTTCCGGCGTTCAATTCGCCGCCGCCTGGTTTCTTCCGGTTTGTCTCCGGTTAGCCGCGGCTGCCGTCTTGATTCCTCGATTTCCAGCATGTTTTCAGTGATTACCCGTCCTGGCTTCCTGTTTGCTATATATATATTGTTAGATATATTTGATAATGTCATGGCTAATATAATTTATGTTTAGATTTCAGATCTTACCTAACAGGACAAATCAGTACTTAACTGTTGATCAGTGCTTATACTGGAAGTCAGGACTTAAGGATATCAGTACTTATATTATCAGGAGATAATCATCAGAAGTTAGATATCAGAACTTAAGTGCTGAAGGACGATCAGATAAGGACAGTAGCTGATTAAAGGAAAGAAGGTCGAGATAAACATAAGAAGAGATATATATGAAGAAGGAGTTCCGTGAAGAATGGAATACTTGGATGAAAAGATATCTGATTGATATGTTTTAGGAAGCAGAATTATATTCCATATCAATTAGCGATTATCTTGTAACTGTGTAGTATATAAACACAGACATAGGGTTTACA
The DNA here is from genome assembly GCF_009905375.1 of Apium graveolens. Classification (NCBI taxonomy): domain Eukaryota; kingdom Viridiplantae; phylum Streptophyta; class Magnoliopsida; order Apiales; family Apiaceae; genus Apium; species Apium graveolens. The sequence goes on from NC_133652.1 coordinate 228,156,577, forward strand.
CTATAAGTGTTATCATATTCGAGAAGATTATTCTTTGTAACCCTAGCAGCTCTCGTGATATTTGTTCATCACTGAGAGGTAACAGTTCCATACTGTAACAGAGTTTATTGTTTCAATAAAGTTTGTTTTCTGTTACTTAATATATTAAATATCGATTTGATTGTATTATACACTGTATTCACCCCCTATACAGTGTGTGTGACCTAACAAGTGGTATCAGAGCCTATCTGTTAACACACATACAATTAAAGATCCAAACACAATCATGTTGGACACAGAAACTCCAACTAAGCCTACCAAAACTGAGGAACCACCAAAGACACAAATTCAGAGTCGGTATGAGACCATCAGAGTTCCCATACTGAGACCATCTGAATATCCCATATGGAAGGTAATGATGACCATGTTCCTGGAAGCAACAGATCCAGAATACCTTGATAGAATCAAGGAAGGGCCTCACAAACCAACCAAGCTCGCTGTTGCAGTTGCAGGTGAAGCAGCAAAGACCGTACCAAAGGAGAAGAGTGATTATACTGCTGAAGATATAGCATCAATTGCTAAGGATGCTAAGGTACGACACTTACTGCATAGTGCCATTGATAATGTAATGGCAAACAGGGTAATCAACTGCAAGACTGCTAAGGAGATATGGGATGCTCTGGAAACAAGATGTCAGGGAACTGACACGATTAAGAAGAACAGGAAGACAATACTCACTCAAGAGTATGAACATTTTGACTCAAGGACTAATGAGTCATTGAATGATTTATATGATAGATTTGTCAAACTTTTGAATGATTTGTCATTGGTTGATAAAGAGTATGATCTTGAAGATTCAAACCTTAAATTCCTGTTAGCTCTTCCTGAATGCTGGGATTTGAAGGCAACGACAATAAGAGACAACTACAATCTTGATGAAACAACTTTTGATGAAATCTATGGAATGCTCAAGACTCATGAGCTTGATATGGAACAAAGAAGCAAGAGGAAAGGAGGAAAGTCAAGGACAGTTGCTCTTAAGGCTGAAGAAGAATCCCCCAAAGCAGCTTCCTCAAGGAAAGACAAGGGTAAAGCTCTTGTCATAAAGTCTGAAACTGAGTCATCAAGTTCTGAAAGTGATGATGACTCAGATTCTGAAAGCTTGCCTGAGACTGATGCTGATGAGGAGATGATAAAGCTGTGTGTTCTTATGGTGAAAGGAATCACAAAGATTGCATACAGGAAGTTCAGGAAGGGAAAGAAGTTTTCCAGGAAGGCATAAGTTCTGATAAGAAGAATTTCAGAAGATCTGAAGGCAGAGGAGGAAAGTCTGACAGAGGAGATTATACCAATGTTAAATGCTATAACTGTGGTGAGAAAGGCCACATATCTCCTGATTGCAAGAAGGCAAAGGGTGACAAAGGCAAGGCTCTTGTCACAAAGCAGAAAAATTGGACAGACACCTCAGACTCTGAAAGTGAGGAGAACTATGCATTGATGGCCAATGCTGATAAAGAAAGTGCTGATAGCAGTTCTGAAGCTGCTGAAACAAAGGTACCTCAGACTACTTATGCTTTTCATACTGATGATATTAATGAGTTAAGAAGATATCTTAAAACCATGTTTGTGAGTTATAGAGATCAAACTTTAACATGTGAAAGATTAACTTCTGAAAATCTTGCTTTTAAGAAAAGAAATGATTTCTTAGAAAAAGAGTTAGTCATGTTCCATCAAACTCAGAAGGATAGAGATGATGCTTTTATGTTAGGGATGAAGTGCTAAAAATGAATGAATCTCTAAAAACTAAGTTAGAAAAGGAAAGAGAGATTATCAGAACTTGGACTAACTCTGGCAAAACAACTCAAAATTTGCTAAGTAGTGGAAACTGGAAAGAAGGCTTAGGTTATGGAGAAGATAAGAATGATAAAGGAACTGAAGAAATTAAGCCTGTTGTTAAGCAAAAGCCGAAGTTAAAACCTGTTAAGTTTGTAACTATAAAGTCTGAAAATGAGAAATCAGAAGTTAAAGAGGAATCAACTTCTGAAAAACAAAAACAGGAAAAGACAGCTGAAGTGAACATAGGCTTAATGACAAAGAAGCAGCTTAAACATAAGCTGAAAGATGTCAAGAATGCAAATAAGGTAAAATCACCTAGGAAAAATAGGAATGGAAAGGAAGGTGTGAATAAAAGCAATGATTATAAACCTGTTCTTGATGCTCCTAGGAAAACATGTCATAACTGTGGAAGTTCTAACCATCTGGCTTCTTTTTGCAGGAAGAATAAGAATATTAACTCCTTACCTTTAAAATCAGGAGTTAAGAGTCAGTCTGTTAGATACAAACCACAAAATCCTTGTTTTTATTGTGGTAGTTTATGACATTCCATTTATACTTGTAAGGAATATCATAGTTTGTACTATGATTATTATCAAATAAAACCTTCTTTGAAGAAAGTTTCCATTGTTCCTTCTAGTGTAAATTCTGATTCAAAGTCTGATAGTGTAAGTTCTGATAAGAAAAATGTTAACATAAACTCTGATGCTAAATCCGCTGCAAATGTTAACAAACTTAATAAGGCCAAAGGATCCAAGCAAGTCTGGGTCCTTAAAATTAATAATTAGTGGTCTTTGTGATTGCAGGGCAACAGGAAAAATATTCTAGTTCTGGACAGTGGATGTTCAGGACATATGATTGGAAATAAGGCCCTGCTATCAGACTTTGTGGAGAAAGCTGGCCCAAGTGTTTCTTATGGAGATGGCAACATTGGAAAAACATTGGGATATGGCAATATCAATCTTGGAAATGTCATAATTAAAGAAGTAGCTCTGGTCTCAGGACTTAAACAGAATCTGCTGAGTATAAGTAAAATCTGTGACAGAGGTTATCATGTTGATTTCTTTGAAGAACACTGTGAAATTGTGAGTAAATCTAAAGGCAAAGTTGTTCTGAAAGGATACAGGCGTGGTAACATTTATGAAGCTAAGCTTTCAAAAAGTACTGATGGTTCTGTAATTTATCTGATGAGTAGAGCATCAATTGAAGAAAGCTGGAATTGGCACAAGAAACTCTCTCATTTAAATTTCAACAATATAAATGAACTGGTTAAGAGAGATCTTGTGAGAGGACTGCCAAAGTCAGTATTTGCTCCTGATGGCCTTTGTGATTCTTGTCGGAAGGCCAAACAAAGAAAATCTTCATTCAAGAGCAAGACTGAATCATCAATTCTTGAGCCTTATCATCTACTACATGTTGATCTATTTGGTCCAGTAAATGTCATGTCTATTGCAAAGAAGAAATATGCGTTGGTCATAGTGGATGAGTTCACCAGATACACATGGGTGTATTTCTTGCACACATAAAGTGAAACTGCATCTATCTTGATTGATCATGTCAAACATTTGGATAATTGGTCAAAGATTCTGTGAAAATTTTAAGGAGTGATAATGGCACTGAGTTCAAGAATTTGATAATGGAAGAGTTCTGCAAAAACCATGGAATAAAGCAGGTTTTTTCTGCTCCTGGAACTCCACAGCAAAATGGAGTTGTTGAAAGGATGAATAGAACTCTCATTGAAGCTGCACGCACAATGCTTGAAGAAGCAAAGCTTCCAACCTATTTCTGGGCTGAAGCTGTGCAGACTGCTTGTTTTACTCAAAATGCAACACTCATTAACAAGCATGGAAAAACACCATATGAGATGGTGAAGAAAAAGAAGCCAAATATGAAATACTTTCATGTATTTGGATGCAAGTGTTTTGTTCTCAAGACTCATCTTGAACAGTTATCCAAGTTTGATTTAAAAGCTGATGAAGGAATCTTTGTTGGATATCCACTTTCCACAAAAGCCTTCAGAGTCTATAATTTGAGAACAAAAGTTGTCATGGAATCTATCAATGTCACTTTTGATGACAAGAAGATTACTGGTCTTGAAGATTTCATTGACCATGATCAGCTGAGATTTGAAAATGAAGACTCAAATTCTGATACTGAAAATCCTGACAGTCTAAGTCCTGATACTGTAAATTCTGATGGATTAAACTCTGATGTTATTGAAACTGTGGTGACTACGTCAAAGGAAGATGCACCTATGCAGGGGAGCATACTCAAGATCCTACCACATCTCAAGAAACATCAGAACATACATCTGGCTCTTCAAGTTCTGATTCGTCAAGTTCTGATAAGCCAAGTTCTGATAGTGCTGAAAATCTAAATACTGAAGAATCCAACACATAGAGCATAGTTTCAGGGGGAGCATCAGAAAATGAAAATGAAGACAGCATGGATCATGGGGAAGCATCCAGTTCTAGAGAAAACCTTCCATCTGCAAGGAAGTGGACAAAATCACATACACCTGATTTGATAATTGGAAATCCTGATGCAGGTGTCAGAACTAGAACAGGTACTTCAAATGAATGTCTCTACAATTATTTTCTCTCTCAGACTGAGCCAAAGAAAGTGGAAGAAGCTCTTCAAGATGCTGATTGGGTGCAAGCAATGCAGGAAGAGTTAAATGAATTTGAAAGAAACAAAGTCTGGACCCTAGTGCCAAGACCAAAGAATAGATCTGTTGTTGGTACAAAGTGGGTATTCAGAAACAAAACTGACAGTGATGGCATAATTACAAGGAATAAGGCAAGGCTAGTTGCAAAAGGATATTCTCAACAGGAGGGAATTGATTATGATGAAACATTTGCACCAGTTGCTAGGTTAGAAGCCATAAGGATATTTTTGGCTTATGTTGCTCACAAAAAGTTTACTGTCTTTCAAATGGATGTGAAAAGTGCTTTTCTCAATGGAGAATTGGAGGGAGAGGTATATGTTGAACAACCTCCAGGCTTTGTAGATTCCAAACATCCAGATCATGTCTACAGGCTTGATAAAGCACTTTATGGACTTAAGCAAGCTCCTAGAGCATGGTATGAGACTTTAGCTTAGTTTCTTCTGAAAAGTGGATTCAACAGAGGAAAAATAGACAAAACACTGTTCTACCTCAACCATGGAAAGGACTTACTTCTGGTCCAGATTTATATTGATGATATCATTTTTGGGTCTACAAATGACAGACTTTGCAAGAAGTTTGCCAAACTAATGCAGTCAAGATATCAGATGAGTATGATGGGGGAACTTAGGTATTTTCTGGGCCTTCAAGTCAAGCAGAATGAAGAAGGCACTTTTATTTGTCAAACCAAGTACACCAGAAACTTGCTGAAGAAATTTGGAATGCAAGATTGTTCAAGTGCATCCACTCCCATGGCCACTGCAACAAAACTGGATAAGGATACTGGTAAATCAGTAGATATTACTGACTACAGAGGTATGATTGGCTCTCTACTCTATCTAACTGCTAGTAGACCTGATATCATGTATGCTACCTGTCTTTGTGCAAGATTTCAAGCAGATCCAAGAGAACCTCACTTAACAGCTGTGAAAAGAATCTTTAAGTATCTTAAAGGAACAGCTGATCTGGGATTGTGGTATCCTAGAGAATCAGATTTTAAACTAATAGGTTACTCAGATGCAGATTTTGCAGGTTGCAAAATTGACAGGAAAAGCACAAGTAGAAGCTGCTAATTTCTTGGAGGCAGATTGGTTTCTTGGTTTAGCAAGAAACAAAAGTCAATTTCCACATCAACTGCAGAAGCAGAGTATATTGCTGCAGGAAGCTGTTGTGCACAGATTCTTTGGATGAAGAATTAGTTACTGGATTATGGGTTAACATATTTCAAAATCCCTATTTACTGTGATAATCAAAGTGCTATTGCTATGACAGGTAATCCAGTTCAACACTCTATGACAAAGCACATCAGCATCAGGTACCACTTCATAAGGGAACATGTGGATGAAGGTACAGTGGAATTGCACTTTGTTCCAACAGATCAACAACTAGCAGATATCTTCACAAAACCACTGTGTGAAGCCACTTTTACAAGATTGGTAAATGAACTTGGAATGATTTCAGGTTCTTTCTCTAAATCTGCTTAGTATTGTTCTGTATTATCAGACTTTATGATCAGTACTTACTGAATTTAATCTCTTTCTGTGATTAATTGCTAAATGTTTTTAAGTACTGACTGTTGTCTGATATATGTTTCTAAACTCTGATAAGTGATTTGTCTGTCTAAGTAACAATTTAATCCTATGAGGATAACTGTGCTAGATACTGACCTAGTAGTCTTCAATAAACAAATGATCCCATGTAAGAAGTAATTATTTCTGTGGAAATTTTATGACACAAGCAAATTCTGATAATTGAGCTTAGTTGAGTTTACTTTGTTTATCTTATTACTAAGTCACAAATTAGAATAATGCTACTCATCTGTTAAGTTCTGATACTAGTAAAACTGCTGAATGTACTAAGTGCTGATAAACCTCACTTATAAAAAGAAAAAGGATCAAAGAATAAAAATCCGGTACTCCTTTGAGATCTAGAGTAAAAATGTGGAAGGGAAGACCCAAGTGCATTGCTGGTATTAAGTAAATATGCATTAGAAAAGCAAAATATTTTCTTGGTGACTTTTCACACTCTATGATTACTGGAGAAATACTCTGATAATAGCATAAATTCTGATAAGCAGTCGTGACTCACTTACACTGAGAAGCCACTGTAAAATAGAATTTAAAAAGATGCATAAAATTAGCATAAAACAGTTGAGGTGGACTCAAGCATGAACTCATTCATCAGTAGGTTTCAGGATAATGACAGCTCTTTAGCAAAATTTTAGTTATGTCTTATTTCTAAGATTTACTGAAGTGAATCAAACTTTACTACTTGTCTGAAATTTAGCTTAATGCACACACTAATCACTCCATCTGAATGATAAAAATTATTGTGGTGGTCTATGTTATTTTAGATAAACAGTTATTGTGTCACCTTGCACTGATTCTGAGGACAAGTTCTGATTACATATTCTGAAGTTTAAGTTCTGAAGAATATAACTCAGAACTTGTATGAGGATTACTCAGATAAGCATTTTTCTTTCAAGTTAAGAAATTATGTTCTGATGACTGTTAAGTTCTGAAATAGGTCTAAGTTCTGATATTACATTTTAAATTCTTTACTTGACTTATCTGTGGATAAAATTTGATAACAGTCTCGGTACAATCTAGAACATGTGAAATGGAAGATTAATAGTCACTATGGTTAGGATTAATGGTACTCGTACTTGAACAGTCAACTTTTACTTGTGTCTTGTGCACATTCAACCATGTTTTCTCTTTCCAATGAATGTTATTCTTTTTCCAAGTCTGGAGAGATGAGGTAGAATTAATTCTACCTGTCAGCATTAAAAACCTTTATGTCTCCTGGCATTCTCTTGCCTATATAAACAGCCTCTTCACATCAGCCTTCCCATCAAATTCTTTCTCACAAACTTACCTTCATACTTTTTATTTCAAAAATACAATGGTCAGATACAACATGTTTTTGAACTACCAAAACTTCAATATGGAGCTAAGTTGTGCCGACTGGCAGCAGGAATGGCACGTCACGACCATTCCTGAGGAGATATGGGACTCTGTCCCACAGGAGGTACTGACCCACCTCCTGTTCTTCTATATGGACTACCATCGCCATCTAGAGCGATTGGAGGAGGAAAGGCTGGAAGCTCTCCGCCAGCAAGAGCGAATCATCCGACTCTCCATTCTGTTTGTCGAGAGTAGGAAGAAAAAATGATTTAATCTCGTCTTCTTCCTGTTTTTCTTCATCATCAGCTTTGTCAGGCTTCTTAGCTAGGACTAAAGCTGTTGATGTTAGGTTTACTAGCTTAGGGAAATCTTGTATAAGTACTGATGTAATTTCCATTTCATGAATGTATTCTCTTGATATATTAATGAAATTTGTTTTTGTTTCAAGATTTTGTCTCTAAGTTATTTTGTAATGCATTGATAAATCCTGATTGATATTTTGATGACCATATATATTCTGTTTTAATTTAAGTTCTGACTTTTCTTTATCAGTACTTACTCATATGATTTATCTTGGTCATTTTCACTTGATTTCTTTTCAGAATATTAATGATGCAGTGAAAAATAATTAAATCAGTGGGAACGGTTTCAATTTTGAATTAAAACTGTTTCACCTTGATTAATGGAATATCTGGGTAAATGGAACGGTTTTTTCCTTGAAAACAGGCAAGTGGGCAAGTAATGATTACTGTTTTCTCGCGCCCAGTAACTATCCGTTATTACTGCATGTCTGACAGGTGTCCAACGGTAACATTTTTTTTCAGAGTATAAGTACGACAGAGAAAGAATTTCTTTAATCTTTTATTTCCTTCATACTTTTTCTCTCTACTTGCTTTTACTCTCTCTTTCTCTCACGTTGGTTTTTTTTTCATCCAGACATTTTATCAAACACCTAACAGGCACTTTTGATTCTCAATTTTTCACATGGCACCTAAGGATTTAATCATTGATGGAGCTAAGTTTGTTCCAAACAACTATGCTGCAATTCTTGATCATGCCGAAGCTCCATCTGAATTGTATTTTGTGCAAGATCTTCTTGCACATATTGAGATTGGGTATGCATTAACCCAACCTTCAGTCTTTTCGAGCCAACAAGTTCTGACATTTTGGCGGACTGGGCATTTTGATGATGGTGGTAAACATGGCACTCCCAGTATTATTTTCGAAGTGGGTGATTCATCTTATGCAGTCACTCCTGGTACAATACGCAAAGCTCTACATCTCCCAGAAGGTTGTACTTTTTCAATTCCAGAAGAATCAGCTCTTCAGGAGTTAATGGCAAATTTGGGGTATGAACGGAGTTTGGCAAAACTTGGGCAGTTGAAAAGGGCTCATATCAGAAGAGAATGGAGCTTCTTCTTCGACTGCATCACCAAAGCTTTTGGGAACAAATGTTCGAATTTTGATGCTATCCCAATTCTGAGTCAGCACATAGGGTATGCTATTATCCATCAAACTCATTTTGATTTTGCAACTGGTATAATTGGTTTTATTGGGGATAGGATGACAGAGGATAGGAATGTTGTCTATTTTGCTAGATTCTGTCAACTTATATATACTTTTTGTACTGATGAACCTCAATTAATCAGTTCCATAACCCCACCTTTTAAAGTTGCAAAACGATACTTTAATGACCTGGTAAATGCTGATACTAAGAAATCAGTGGTTAGACCATTACAGATTCCTCAGTCTGTAAAACAGATCTTAGTAAATGCTGATCCTGATACTTATAGATCTATTTACTTTGATGTCCAACCAACAACAAACACCCAAAAACCATCATCCTCAGCACCTACTACTCATTCTACTCAACCTACCCTCAGGACATATCTCAAATCCTATCTCTCCACTTCACAGACTGATCAACCCTCAGCCTCAGCACCTACTGTGAAGCCTTTATCCTCCAAGCCAAAGAGGACAAAGACTGTTTCTCAAACACCTCAAAAGAGAAGGAGGATTGCCTTGAGAGATGAATCTGATACTGAGGAACAGGTTCCTTCTTTAGAACCTGTTGTAAGTGAAGCTGAGAAAAAAACTTCTCAGAAGGATTCTGGAATTGGGGGATCTAGGCTTCTCAAAAGGCTTAGAAGAATGACAGTTCCTGAAACTCCCAAGGAATCCAAATCAACAAAGAGATACCAGAAACAGAGGGCAAAAAGGCCAGTTTCAGATGATGAAGAGGAAGCAGCTAAGGAAGGGGATCAGGAATCTCTGATCTCACAAGACAAGGAATTTGCTCCAATCACTTATTCTCCATCAACTCCATCTAAGGAAGCTGCTACAGAAAAGGCCAACACACCATCTGTGTCTCCTGTTCAAAAGTCTGTCTCTCCTGTTGATCCAGGCCTAAGTGCTGAAATTGATATTCAGAACCTGGTTGTGTCTGACATACTTTTCTTAGAAGCTCCACCAGCAACTAATCCTTCTACAACACCTGTTCCTGATGCTGTTCAAACTCCAGAGTTATCAACAACATCTTCTCTGAATCATGATGCTGATGATCAGACTTTAGGTGAGCATCAGGATTTGGCTGTTGATCAGAACTTAGAACAAGATCAGCAATTAGAGGATGCTGAAGCCTCTATTGCTACTCACACTGTTGTCTTATCAGAAGATACTGATTCTTTAAGTTCTGATGCTGCAAATGCTGGAGATACTGGTGATGCTGCTCCAACTGCAGATGCTGATACAGCAGGACTTTCAGGACATGCTCCTCAACAGACTATTCTAAAGTCTGAACTGGTTAAGAAGTTTGTTACCGGAGAAGCACCAGTACCTTGGAGTGAAACTCCTGCAGGTCAGGAGTGGACTAAGGAATGGAACTCAGTTTCATGTGTTCCAACTGAAAAGCATCTTGCTGAGCACTTGACTAAAGCTGATGAAATGTTAAATTCTGATGATTTCAAAACCCAGCTTAGAGTCACTGCATTGAGTACTAAACATCTACAAGGTCTTCATTCAACTACTCATGCAGAGCTCCACAAGATTCAGGAGAACTTTATCAAACAGGAACAAGTTTGGAAAATTGATAAGAAAAAGTTCTTCCAACCTACCATTGACAGGATTGCTTATATTCAGAAGACTCAAGATCATCAACAAGCTCAGATTGATGAAATTCTGAAAAATCAAGCTTCTCAGCAATCACAATTAACTGAAATCCAATCCTCAGTGGAATTGCTTATCTCTCTTCTACTACCTGCTGATGCCAAAAAGGGGGAGAAAGTAATTAAGTCCAAATGCAATACTGACAAGACACTGACAGGAAAGGATAATGAAAAAGATGATAAAGGAAACTCTGGAATGGGTAGAGGTCATAGTCAAGGTAGAGGATTCACATCAAGACAAGGTAGTCACAGGACAATTTCTGATACTGGGAACAGAATAATTTCTGCTACTGGTAAAAGGATAAGTTCTGATGAACTTTTAGATCTTGATGAGGAAATGTCAAGACAGTTATTTCTTCAGGAAAATCCAGGAATGGACTTGGAGAGTTTAATGAAAGAAGAAGCCAGGCTTAAATCAGAGAAAGTCACATCTAAATCTGAAGCTTCTGGTAAAAAGCCACTTCCAAAACTCAAAGGCATTGTGATCAAAGAAAGGACACTTACTGAAGCAACATTGGCAAGATCATAATCGCAGATAGATCCAAGATCCAAGGGTAAAGAAAAAGTTGGTGAACCTATCAAGGTTTATGTGCCTCATGAGGATGAAGAAATTACTGATGAAAAGGATGATCTTACTCTGACTTCAAGAAAAGTTATTAAGACAACCTCTGACATGGCTCAAGTTGTTCAGAGTCAAGAAATTGTAAGTTCTGATATTCAGAAGAAGCAAGTAACCTCTGACATAGCTCAAGTTAACTTGATATCAGAAGATAGACTAAAGACACTCCTACCAGGATTCACTAAAGTAAAACAGACTCAACCTTTGAAGACTACTGCAAGTGGTTTTGGAGCAAGAGTAATTACTGGAAAGGAAGCTAGAGATAAAACTGGATTGGGAAGTGTTGATGAAAGAAGAATACATAACACTACCAATGATCCAACTTCCTTAAGTGAACCAGGTATTGGAGCAACTCCTGAGAGATTGAATCAACTGGAATCTGTATAGATGGTTTATCATACCTACTTGAAAGAATACATCATGTTGTATTTCATGACATATGGTAGGGTTTATTATATAAGACAAAATGCCATTCCATTGAAGTATTTTGAAGAATTGGAGCATGTACTTTTCTTACTTCAAGTGGATGACATAATAACAGGGACTGCTGCAAACTATTTAAAAGAACAGATTTAGAGACAGAAAAGGCTTTATTCTGTTAAGTCTGACAGCACATATGTTCCAAAGTACAGAGATCACAATGGTGATATTGTTGATATGAAACCTAATACTGCACAGATCAGAACATATCTTGGTATTAAGGGACTTGAATTCAATCTGGAGTCTGACAAAGCCTATGTCATAAGACTAGATCAGGAGTTGAGAAAAGCAAAGATCAATGATCTCAGAGCTGCAATCTTTCAAACTAGTGAAGATACTGCAGAGCTTAATGATGCCAAAAGGAGAATGATTGATGAACTCAGATATGCTGAGAAATGTTTGTTGAAGAACTATCTCAGAACAACTCCTGACATCAGAGAGATCAGATGATGAAGCCAAGTCGAAGATCTACAACTACTTAAATTCTGATATTTGTACAGACTGAAGTTGTTATCAGAAGTTGAATATTGGTAAAGCTATAAGGACTGTAAGTTGTAGTTATCTAGTCTTATTCTCATGCATTTATACTTAATGTTTTTGACATCATCAAATATCTATTAAACTTGTATATTATGCTAATTTACAAGTTGGGGGAGATTGTTAGATATATTTGATAATGTCATGGCTAATATAATTTATGTTTAGATTTCAGATCTTACTTAACAGGACAAATCAGTACTTAACTGTTGATCAGTACTTATACTGGAAGTCAGGACTTAAGGATATCAGTACTTATATTATCAGGAGATAATCATCAGAAGTTAGATATATCAGAACTTAAGTGCTGAAGGACGATCAGATAAGGACAGTAGCTGATTAAAGGAAAGAAGATCGAGATAAACATAAGAAGAGATATGTATGAAGAAGGAGTTCCGTGAAGAATGGAATACTTGGATGAAAAGATATCTGATTGATATGTTTTAGGAAGCAGAATTATATTCCATATCAATTAGCGATTATCTTGTAACTGTGTAGTATATAAACACAGACATAGGGTTTACACTATAAGTGTTATCATATTCGAGAAGATTATTCATTGTAACCCTAGCAGCTCTCGTGATATTTGTTCATCACTGAGAGGTAACAGTTCCATACTGTAACAGAGTTTATTGTTTCAATAAAGTTTGTTTTATGTTACTTAATATATTAAATATCGATTTGATTATATTATACACTGTATTCAACCCCTATACAGTGTGTGTGACCTAACATATATAAATATATATATGGTCCCTGTGTGTATTGTGTTTGTTGCGGTGCCTGCCGCCACCCTCACCGTTTTTCGGTGGGTTTCGGTGGCGCGTGAGGCGCGTGTAGGGTATCCTGTTGTTGCCGTTTGTTACTCGGTTCAGTTAATTCTGAATTTTTATTATTACTTTTGCAGGAAAATATTTGACTGGATTTTTTGAAATAAAATAATTTTCGTGCAGAAAATTAATTAATCGGTGAAATGTATTCGGATACCCGAATAGTATCGGGTGTCGCCGTCGATGATGAGCCTCGGCGAGTTGACGGTGGACCGTGATGATGATTATTTGAGTCCTTATATTTTAATATAAATAAATAATAAATGTACAAATTTTATTTATGAGTCCGAAGTGAAATAGTAATTATATATTATTATTCGAGATTGGAATTATGATTGTAATGGCTGATTGATTGTTGGGTTGAACTGGTGGTTGGGATTCGTGGTTGGATTTTTGAATAATGGTTGTTGTGAATTTGATTGTTGTTGGTTTGACGTCGATTGTATTCGACGGGTAGTCAGATAAGCAAAGGAAGCGCTGCCCGATTTTTGGGAACGTACCTTGTAACATATCGGAACTACCAGTCGAATATAAATATTTATATAGTTCTAAATAAATATTCTGTAAAATATAATGGAAAATTTGTTTCCTAAAACGATGAGTATATGTGTTTTCCGAAAACGAATATTGAATCAAGATTTGAGTATATGAATCATGTATGTTGTGTGTACTATAGTAATGTATATAAGTACGAGTCAGGATTGTTATCGTTTGGGTAGGATTGGTATCGAGGATATGTCAAGCATAACTGGGTGTCTAATATAGAGTATTTTGACCTTGTAGGTTCTAGTCGGGAAACCGAAAGTGGATGTTGGACCGAAAGATAACCTAATGATCAGTTGACGAGCTCAGTAGGATTTCAACTGAATAACCTAAGTGTCGAGGTCGAATCCAAAGTGATCTAGTGGTTGGACGTTAAAGCCTGAGCGTCAGAGTCAGCTCAGAGTCAATTAGTAATAGTTGTAAAGCCCTGCAAGGCAAGTACTTTTGAACATTTTTTGAGATATAATGCAAATATTTCTAAATTCTCTCGTGACATATTGTTAAGTATTCAAAATAGCTCTCTTTTATATTATAAGTACTTTGAATCATTCATCCTTGAACCTGAGCCACATCATTTGATCTTTGAGCCATAAGCTTTATTCTTTGTGAACCATTCCTTGTTGATTTACCATATACTAAACCACACAAATACGATATTACTCCACAAATATATACCCATCATATACCAAACACTGAAACAGAATTGTTTGAACATACAGAAACTATTATACTCAACCATACCTTGTGACATCAAAGAACTAAACCTTGTAAAATCATTGTTCATCTAATACCTGATTATCCTACAGACTGAAAGCCATTTCTTATACATACTTTGATACACCCTTGTGATACTCATGAATTGCATTATGCCTTTATACAAATGTTTCATCACTGTTGATTATGATCCTGTTTTATTGAATTATATTGTTTATCATACTGAACTATTTTAGAATTGGATAGTTTTCTTTACGTGGACAGATTCATGGTCAGACTAAATTCGTGGTCGAATTAGGCCAATGTGTGCCTTGGATCCAGTAACTAGAGCAGAGTTGTGTGCCTTGCTCAAGGTTAGTGCATGATTGATCAACAGCCTAACCTTGGTTTTTAAAATAAATATTAAATATCCAATTCTAATCATTTCTTATAAAGAAACATGATAACCTAAATCATTTCATTTGATCGTTGTTTAAACTCAGTATTGTCACTATGACGTACTGAGCTATTTAGCTCATTTGTGCGATTATATTTATGTTTTTTTCCAGTTAAGAAGAAACCTGTTGGTAGCGTGGATCCCTAATCAAATGTACGAGCTAGGATTCCAGGTTGAGCGGAATAAGCTAGTTGAAGACTTTTATAATAGTTTAAGTTTAAAAGTTTGTAAGAATGTTTAATATTCAGATGTAAGTTTAACTAGTTGGGATTTGGAATGTTTGTAATACAAGTAAGTTGTGGCTTGTGTGCATACTTTAACCTGTTGTGATCCATGGATGGAGGTAAGTAGGCTCATTGCATATTATTATTAATATTATTTTCATAAGAAGGTATATATATTGTGTTTGTTGTGAACTCAAACTTCTGACCCGGGTTTGGAGGGCGTAATAAGCATCAAGAGTATATTTATAATTATTTGCTTTATTAATTCCCTGTTTTCCATTTTTACTTCTTTTGCAACCCTGATTCTGAGATTTACCAGTCACCTCACTCAATTTCTGTTTCAGTTGTCCCTTAGATAAAAGCCCTATATTTTTGCCTTTATTTTTAGTTTCTTTCGTCTCAAATTCCTTATTGTCAGGATTTCTAGAAGTAGATCATTTTTCATAAACCGACTAAGATTTATTTTCAGCAGTGCTAACAAATTGAATAGGTTGGTGATAGTAACATTTTTGTCAAGATTTTTATCATTATGTTTATTGTAGCATAAACACTTTCTCCAATTTTTATCTATTATCAAACTATGAGCCTTTTTACCTGAACCAAATCCATGTTTTAAATATTTTTCTTTCCTTTTCTAGAACTTCCTCTAACATGGATACGTGATATTTATCCGAGTTTCATTATGCTTAGCCTTGTCAAAAGCAGCCTCAATTTCATGCATATAAATTAACTCAACTTCTAAATGATCATTTCTCTTTTTCAGTTCAGTATTCTCATAAATAAGCCTATCATTTTCAAGAGATTTATTTTTGGAGTTAACATGAAATGATTTCAAGAAAGTTTTAAGCTCAAAAATATTATCAGTATTCACAGGAAAAACAGTCATTGATACCTTTTAGCAGCAGAGATGTTATCTTCATGATTTGCCATTAGAGCATAGCATTCACCATCACTGTCAGATCCTGATGAGTTCATCTAATTCTTGCTTGAGGTAATGAGTGATTTTCCTCTTCCTTTTGGGCATTCACTAGCAACATGTCCTCTTTCATTGCATTTATAACATGTCATTTTTGTCTTGTCAAACTTTTTTCCCTTTGAATCCAGATTTTCCTTCTTCCTGAACTTTTCTTTGTCACCACCAGAATACTTCTTATTAAAACCACCATTTCTCTATGATTTTCTGAATCTCATTCTCCTGAACCCTTGATCAATATTGTAGCCATCTGAATTAGTTGAGGATCATCCAGCTCTATCTCGGAATCCTTACGACTATCAGTGTCAGGATCTGATGATTCATCAGTATCTAAAATTTCAACACTATTTCTTTTTCTTGAGTTCTCACTAGTCTTTTCCTTGGATTTGTAAGTTTCAGCATTAAGTGCAACATACTTCATCTTACTTCCTTTCTTATTCTTCCTCTGTTGAATCTCCAAGTCACGAGTTTTCAACATCCCATAGATTTTATCCAATGAATGTTGTTCTAAGCCATACTGGTTCCTGATGGTAGAAGTTTGAGTATCCCATTTCTCATAAAGAGCTTTAAGGAACTTGGTATTAGAGTCTTTTTTATCATACACCTTTACAGTGAATGACAAATTATTAAGTAGTGTCAGGAATCTATCATAAGTGTTAGTAAGATACTCATCAGATTTTGCTTTAAATTGTTCATACTCTTGAATAAGAATAACTCTTCTATTCTGCTTGATAGCCAGAGTTTCTTGACATTGTGTCTCAAGTGCATCACATATCTCCTTTGCAGTCTTGCAAGCAATCACTCTGTTTGACATAAAAGTGTCTAAACTATTATGTAGAATGTTCCTCACTTTGGTATCCTTAAGCATAGTAGCTTTATCTTCAACAGACCATTATGATCTTTCCTTTCTCAGATAGTGCTCAAGAACAGTTGGGGTTGGTGGAACAGCCTATTCTGGATAGGATGGTCCATCATTGATTATGTCAAGATAACCACAATCAATAAATTCAAGGAATATTATCATTTTTACCTTCCATGTTGAGTAGTCAGTCTTCTTCAAGATTGGTATTTTAATGTTTTCATACTTATTTCCTGACATCTTTGATCTTTTCTAATTAAAATTAAATTAGACCGCTCTGATACCACTTATTACCTAGTAAAGATATAATTGTTTAAGGGGGTTGGATACAATTATACCAGTAAAATGAAATCAGGATGTAAAATCAATAACAATTTATTAAATCTGATATAAACTGTTACCAAACTCTCTAAAAAAATTCGGATGTTCTTGAGAGCTGCTAGGTTATAAAGATTCTTGCGTAAAGCTTATCAGAATGATAACATATTCTCTGTTTATATAATACACAACTACTCTATTAGTTACAAGATATGTTATAAAGATATTTATCCTGTTTATATACATATCTCAATTAACAGGTACATTCATATAAATCAGGAACCAACCAATAAACATCTCCTCAAATGTTAGGACTGTATAATCAATAAATACTGATTTATATTGTTATCATGACAACCAGTCATATCCTAATGCATGTCCATATCCTAACGCCATATCCTGATGCTATGTAAATCATGACTGATTACAGATCCTGATGCGTTGTATCTTCCCAGCAAATCCTGATTCTGACCTAGAGAATTTTCACCTAATAAAAATTATACCAAGCATCTATCATGGAAAACCACCATCCTGCCTATGATGGTAGGAAGAGCTTATACATAGCAGGGGTCTTGCCTTTCTAAGAAAGAGAGTTCAAAATCACTCTCATTAATGATGATGATGGTAGATCAGGCAATGCGAGTTGTTAATTTTTCTTGACTTTCTATATTTTTGCAAACTTTTGCTTTCCTTCTTAGAACATCTATTATCATTGTTTCTGTAATAATCCCATCATCTATTAATTTGTTATTATTTTAGCAATTATCCTCTTATTTATTAATTTTCATTCCCCCACATGTAGAATGGAGAGAAATTTCAAAGTTGTAATAAAAAATGCGACACGTGCTGATTTGTAGCATCTGGACATGTTTTTTAGGGGGAGGCAGGTTGATTCGTTCCAAGAAGCACTTCAAGTTCTAGATGGCTGATTTTTTTAAAAAATTTTAAAGGTATATGTGTATTATATGGATAAGTTAAATAGAAATATTATTGTATATAAATTAGAATTGGTAACTAACTAAAATTAGTATATTATAATGAGAATGTTAAATAAGGAAATTCTTGATATGATATGATTAGTCTAAAATTTAGGAATTCGCTTTGATTGGTGGTAAAATAATTCATAATTTTCTGATTGGTTAACTCAATAATAACTCTACTTGGGTAGACTTATGTATTATAATATAATAAGATATCTCTCGATTCCATTTGTTAGATATTCAATACAGTGAAATGTAACACGGAGGGGGGGTGAATGTATTTCTTGGATTTTTCTTTGTTTATAAGCTATTTGGATTATGGTTGAACAAAGCAGATAAGATATGTAAATATATTATGTTTCACAGATACACACAAAGCACATAATATTAAAAACTCACTTAATTGTATTAATTAAATTTGTCTTGCTACAAATCCGTGTTCTAGAATACACATATACCTTTAGATTTGTTTCTATCTTGAAGAAGAAGCTCCTGGAAGGTGGTTAGTCCAGAGTTTAGAATACACATATTCCAGGAGCTTCTATCTTGAGAGAATACAAGGAAATTTAGATTTGTTTGTTACTTCTAAACTAAGGCCCGTGCATGTTTTATAGACTAGCGACACGGGTTTACAAAACTTGCACTAAACTGAACAAATTTCTAAAGCAACCTTATCTATTTTCCTTTTCTGGTGTTAGTAAATTTGTGTAGAATCTTGCTAGTCTGTGACCACCCTTTGTCCAGTGAATCTTGGCCCTTGATCTTGTATTCTTCCAGCTTCTTTTGTAGACTTTCCAGTTCAGTGAATGAGTTGTTTATTGACTAATAATCTTAAATCTTGAACTTGTCTGTATTCTGAATTTGAGATAGTATGTCGAGATCTCCTTTTGTTCTATAGAGAAGTGACACATCGATACGTATAATGACTTATCGTTATCTTGAGTTATCTATAAGTATATTTGACTTGTCAAGGTCTCCAGTTTTCTATATGAAAAATGACTTGTCGATATCTCTGAGATCTCTACATGTAAGGAATATTTTATCTATTAAGGAGGAGCGAACCTGTAACGCCCCCAAATCCGGGGTCAGAGGATTTGGTCGTAACTATAAAACCTCAATCCAAATTAACCTGTTAAATCAAAATACAAATGCCAACGGAAGATATTTAGCATCTATGACCCCAAACTAATCCAAGATCTTTTAAGGTTACAGTTCTAGAAACAAGATATCCAAATTCCACGAATAAATTTTCACTTTCTTTTAAAACTCTTTTCAATAATTCCAAATCTTAAAACTTAACCTGCTAGTGTAACTTCGAAAAGAAGTATACTAGGCCCAACTATAATAACATAATTATAATATAATATAATATGAACAACTTTACATAACAGAACTTACACTAGCCCGCAAACTCTAGACTAACCACCTTCCAGGAGCTTCTTCTTTGCTTCCTCGAATTACGCGGCTAAACAGCGCAAGCTAATCCTCATTGGAGGTTAAATTTAAAAAAAGGAAAGTATGAGCGGAAGAAATGCTCAGTAAGTTTATTATAACATATATAGGGTCTTTTTAATATAAAACCGACATTTGCAATAGAGCAAAACCTTTAAAATCATTATTGTTGAATCAAAAAATTTTAGTTGAGGAACCCCAGAATTGGTTCCTTAATTGTATTCGAAACCCTTTTGATATTTTCAAGCGAAATGCTTCATCAATACTTTGAATGTTGACGAGAATAAAACTTGTAAAACTGTGTTTACGGAAATATCGTAAACAACAATAATATAAAATAATGATTATGGACTGAATCACAACCTTTATTCAAAATCGAACTCTTGATATTATTACTCATTTTATTGTCATATCAAGTTAGATATCATTACGAAATTTGATGCTCACAACATCCCATACTGAAGTCAATATCAATCATCTGTACTTATACCACCTTTGATATTTAACAACAATGTAAGTATCATCATAAATCGGAAAATGAATCAAAACCACATTTCACCTTTTTATACAAAACCAACACTTGATAAACCATTCCTTATAAGATTATCAAAAGCATTATAATAATTTAGAATGGAATCCTTAAATGACGGTGTATTGTCGCCGGTGATCAGCCGCGGAGCAACACCGGTATGCCGAAGCATATCCAACTAAATAAAGCGGTACCCAAGGCACATATTGTCCTAGAAAGGTTTTATATCCTGTATAACACATAGCTCATGCTGGACCACCGCCACGGCCTCTTACGCAACCATCCAATCTCAAAAATATTTTATTGAAAGGGGTCATAATACTCGACACCCTTATAAACTTTTATTCCCCCATTCACTTGGGTAGAAATACTCGCAAAACCAAATCATTTTCCTCAAAATCCAAAACATTTATAAATCCATTAATTTAATAAGTAAAAACATTTAACTATTCTGAACATAGAATAGCATAAGAGTATTTGCATGATAAACATTTAATTCAGCGATATGTAAAACATTTATCTATTCTGAACTGAGAATAGGGAAAGCAATACTTGCATGATAGGATTCAAAAGAAATATCACTTGAACAATAAGTGATGATAGGGGTACTTGCCTTTGGGTTTTTAGCAATTAGTCACACTCGCAAAGACGCATCTATTCTGACATTCTGTCTCAAAACATCTCCGTCTTTCTTTTCAACACTTTACTGATATGTTGCTCCTGCGATTGCTAAAAGCCAGATACCCAATACCATTCCATCTTACTCTTTATCCAACGTCTTGTCCTGATCAACTCGAATGATCCACATCTATAATTAAAAGATATAACTTTAATCGTCTAAACGATAATTACTCGATGAACTGCGCGTCAAAATACTATCCTCTACCCATACGATAGCCCACACATAAAGAAAACAGTCCAACACAAAACTCTTGACTCATAAATATATAAACATATAAACTGAAATTGAGTCAAAAATATGAATTATCGATCAATACGTTTAAACATATAATCCATGTATCACATAATTCATATAACATATGACTCGGTTTGCAAAAAGTTCGACTCAATACGTTTAAAACTGAAATCTGGTCAAAAATATGAATTATCGATCAAAAATCGACTCAAAATGATTCGTAAAATAAGTGAACTTTTGAAACAAAAGAATTTGGGTCTTGAAAGTATTTTTATTGAAAGCGGGATATTTTTCTTAGTCTAGATGTGACGCCCTCAATCTCGGTGTTAGGAAATGAGGACTCACACACCTCTAATATAATAATTAAATATGCATAAACCCCGATTAACTACTAACAGGATCAACATGATAAAGTATGAGATAAGATCACAACTACCAATCATAAAATATAACTTACAAACCCAAAATATTATTAGATAACCAACATCGATTCCGGCTGGGAACCGACAGATAACCCATTATATCTTTATACACTTCTTTCTAGGCGCGAGCTTACTCATGATTACCATTACCTGCTCTAGCAACCGGAAGCCCTCAACACGATAGGGACCACCAGGTACGCTCTTACGAGCAGTGCGCCTAAGCCTGGCCATCTTCTTGCTTAACTGCCATGGTTAGATTAAGACAAAACAAATGAGTATAAAACTCGGCAAGTAACTATATAGCAGTTCTACAATATCAAATCACAATATGCTTTAACAAACTAGGGAATTCTACTTTATTTAATCTAGGTGGCAGATTTCCATCTTTTTGGGTTAAGGGAAAGGTTTCTGAAGAATAGTATGGGGCTTTCAAGGAATAAGGCTCAAAGCAGGACGAAAGCCGAAATTCATCACAAATCATTGCAGGATCAAAATAAATCTTTTGATAGAGGAAAGCAACAGTATTTCAAGATATAAAATCAATCATATGATCAACAATTTCAAGAATCAGGGTTGTCAAGCTTTAAGCTCCACAATAACATAATCAACTCTTTTCAAGGCAATATAAACCATTTTCATTTTCAAAATCAATTTACTGAACAAAAGTTTTAGTTCCCTTTTAAATAATCAATTAGAACCCTTGATTGGATCAATTTATCTTTCCATTTCATTATATACAGGTGATCAGCCCGTATCGACCTCCATTCCGGTCTTTAAGGTTCGGCATAATTTCAGCCTTAAGTTGGACTAGCCCCGCTAGCCTCTTACCATGACTGGACTAGTCCCACTAGCCTCATACGTCCCAATCCAATCCATCAGGAATTCATTTGGAAAACCTTGAGTTGGAAAAACAAGTAGGTTCTCAAAAATTCATTTTATCATTACCAAGCATTTGAAATCATTCGGACTTTTTTTTCAAGTCGAAACTCATTCTTAATTCATATTTTAAGGAAACAAAGTTTAGGGAGTGATTCAAAGATACACAAGGAACAATTCATAAGAATTCTGTATCAAGGATAACAAAGCACTAAATTAGAAGGATCAACATTGATTTAGGGATCACTAGGGTGATCAAGAGAAACAGGATATTATTAAACAGGGTTAACAAAGATAATTAAAAGGTTCAATATAATTCATGGCTTAATAGGTATCTTGAACAGAAAAGACAGACTATCAAAGGGTGAAATCAATAGGCTTATCAATAACAGGTTATCAAGAACAAGGGTACTTCAAATCAATATCAGGGTTTCATAAAACGAGGGTTTCATACTTAAATAGTTCAATACTCTACATGGTATGAACAACATTCTCTTTATAACCATTTACACAAGTAATCAGAGTTACTTGCCTGAATTTGCTTTCCTGAAGGTTGAACTACTGCCACCTAGTAAATCCTTTCCTTTCCTAGCCTGAATGCCCTCACGCTCCGAATCTACAATAAAACCAAAATCTTAATCCGACTCTTAACTCTCGTTCCCGGAATGATCACTCTATACGATAACTCGATTATATCTTTGACTCGAGTATACGAATATAGCTTATACATATAAGCACATAGCACATAACATATAACATATCCCTTTCTCGTAGCTTTTATACCCTTATATACTTAACAATCAAAGCGTACTCGCTTAACCTTGGCTATTTCTCAAATCACACAAATATAACTCGTACGAGTACAAGATTTATTCGCAACCAAATATTTACGTCCATAACTATCACTTATATCTTTTAAAATCATTCAACTTAGTTCCCTTTTCCCTTTGTTCCTTAATTCGAACCACATAGTACAATTAAGCAAACAAATTCATAGATATTCATTTATACACTTTCAATCATCCTTGTGATCATCAAAATCAAGTTTTTCACTCTTAATCCCTATGGCCTATTCGGCCTTGTCACACAAAATCAATCAAATACGTACTTTAAATCATATAACCACATAACTCATTCAAAAACCATTACAGAATCATTCCCCTTTCTTTTAATCATAAAAATTTGAACCATAATTATATATATATACAATCAAATTTCTCAAAATTACACCATGCATCCTTAATCATAGCATAATCCAACAATTAAACTAACATCTCATTTTATCAACAATAATTCGAACCAAATCATACATACATGCTTGCATGTAATTCAATTTCAACTCATCATTATATCAGACACTTCATTTTCATCAAGTAAACCAACTAAATTCCTTAACACAATCGAATTTCACCTAAATCACAACATGCATCCACTTATTCATCAAATTAACCCCTTTTTAACTCAATTCCCATTCGGCAAAAACTCAAATTTACATCTCAAGGACAAATCAATGACATGCATATCTTGATCTTCTTTAAAACTAACATGCAATCACTTTTATGCCATATAAACTTAGTATTTACCAAGATTATCTCACAAAAATCAAATTCCTCTTCTTAATTAGCAAAAAGCCGAAGTAAAAATCCACATGCAAACCTTAATTTTTGATTTTCTAAGCAACAATCATTTGCACACATTCATTTACTTCCTAACACAATCAATGGAATCATTTTATCAAGCACACACTCGATTTTCATTAAAGAAATAAAACCCTTTTTCAAATCTTCAAGAAATCATAACATGCAAAGCTAAAATCAAATGATCACACCATAAAAAATCCACCGGCTCTCCTTTGGATCATGGCTGGTGGTGGCCGAACTTGAGAGAGCCCATAACGGGTCTCTTTTTGAGTTTATGACCTCCAAACATGCTTGAATTCACTCTCATGGTTATGCATGAAGAAATGGTTTTTCTTGAACACTACCATAGTGATTAACTCACAAAACCTTTATAATTACTTACATGCAAATAGGAATCGAAGTGTATACCGAAAATAACAACTAAAGGTAGCAATATCTTTGTGTTTGAGTATGTTTTGATGGTTGCATGCAAGTGAGAGAGGTGAGAGATGAGAGAGCCGAGAGAGAGTGAGAGAGAGTGTTCGAGAGAGAGGAAAGAAAAGAGAAGAGAGGAAAGAGTGAGTGCACAGGAAAGAAAAAGAAAATGGGGGAGGGAGGGGTGATTTTATACTCCACCAAAGCAAGGGCAAAATGGTAATCTATTAATTCCTTTTTGGCTCACACATTCTTTCTCCTTTTACTCAAATGCAACAAAATTCAAATATAAAATATATCTCTCTCGGAAAGTCGAGAATTATCGAAAATGACAATTTTAACACGTAGGTCTCGAAATTAGCTTTTTATCCATTACTTATAATAAGAATTTGAGCGAACAGTTGATTTTATATGAATTTCACAAACTTGCTTCAATAAATACATTTTTCACATAAAATCAATTTAAAAATGCAAAGATCAACTATCAAATTCACTCATCATTTTTAAAAAGTCTCTAGGACCATTACGAAGATAACAAAACAAATCCCATGTTTTTATCTTACTCGAATGATTTTATAAAAATGCGCGAAGGTTAATTAAACCTTTATTTAAATCACGTAATTCCTTTAAAATTCACAAAATTGACACATAACACATAGTCATGCACTCAGTCAAGCAATCACACATATACAGTCATATAACGACTCAGGTCTGATCATAGAATATATCCCTCTTAAATCTTTATCCTCTTTTACGCGTATCGGGTCACGTTCAGCCTGACGGCCCGACGCTCAGCGTTTCGATTACGCTTCTCAACGTCTTTACCAATCAACACGTCACTTAGGTCGAAATACTTTATTTACTCATTCATTTCATTCAATCACACATAATTCATATTTTATATTCTTTAACTCCATATTAGGGTGGGTTCCGTTCTACATGACGGCCCGACACCACAGCTTATCTTTTAAGCTGACTCTTTAAATTGGAACGTTTTTTATCCACGCTCCTAAACTCTAGTATACTGATAAGACAAATAATCATCAATTAGTCACATAATTATAATCACATCACATAACACATACTTTATTCACTTAATTACGTCACAAAATTCTCAGTCATCACAATCTACCCTCCTTAAAAGGATTATGTCCCCATAATCTAATCTAAGCAAATAGATGGGGTTACTTTTCTTTCATTTTGCTTTCTAATTCCCAAGTCGATTCTTCGACTAATGGATTTCTCCACAACACTCTAAGTAGAGGTACAACTTTATTTCTAAGCGTCCTTTCTTTTCGATCCAAAATTCGCACTGGTTGTTCCACATAGGACAAATCTGGTTGGATTTCCACTGGTTCCAACTCGATCACGTGGCTCGCATCAACATTATACTTCTTCAGGAGAGATACATGAAACACATTGTGCAGATGTTGCATTTACGGCGGCAGCGCCAATTCATATGCAACTTTCCCAACTTGTCGCAATACTTCAAATGGTCCAATGTACCTTGGACTCAGCTTTCCTTTCTTTTTGAAATGAGTTAAACCTTTCCGAGGAGATATCTTTAACAAGACTTTGTCTCCAGTTTCGAATTGCACATCTTTCCGTTCTTGATTTCCGTACTTTGCATGTCGATCTTGAGATGCAATTAATCTCTTTTGAATCATTTCAACCTTTTCCTTCGTTTGCTGAACTAGCTCTGGGCCAATTAACTTGCACTCACCAACTTTGTCCCAATAAGTAGGGGATCTACACTTTCTTCCGTACAACGCTTCATAAGGCGGCATGCCAATACTCGCGTGATAACTGTTGTTGTAGGAAAACTTAATTAAGGGCAAATGATCGTCCCAATTTCCTTTGAAATCTATTGCACAGGTTCGCAACATATCTTCAATCGTCTGAATTGTCCTTTCACTTTGTCCGTCTGTCTGCGGATGATATGCCGTACTCATTTTTAATTTCGTTCCCAAATGATCATGGAATTGTCGCCAAAACTTTGAATTAAACCTTGGATCTCTATCAGACACGATAGATACAGGAACTCCATGACGCATCACGATCTCATCCAGATACAATTTGACCAACCTCTCTAATGAAAACCTTTCGTTTATCGGCAAAAAATGTGCTGACTTTGTCAACCGATCGATTACCACCCAAACCTGTCACACCCCCAACTTAAATAGCAAAATGATTATAGCTATTACATCATTTTATTGAGTACTACACAACCAAAATCCAAGATCTTACAGTTTAGGGTTTGGAACAGCCCAACACTACCAACTATTACATCTGATTACAAATACCGAGTCCTCACACAACTATTATTACTTATTCTACCTGGGCTCGAACATAAGCATCCGCATCACAGGTCTTACGGGCAGTCTGCTTGAATCTAACCATGGCTGTTAGCTGTAATATCAGGGTAAAGCAAGAAGTGAGCCAAAAGCTCAACAAGTGCTAACAATACAACGCAAAGCATAAATCGAGATATTCCTTTAGGAATGACAATGGAATGACATAATCAATGATAATCGAGAGATAAAACTTATGTGAGTTGGCATCATTTTGCTTGCATCAAAACAAATTTTAAAACCATTCTTAATCAAAATCATTTTATGACGCTACGGATTACAGCCGGTGATCAGCCGCGAAGTAATCCCGAACCTCGCTGGGTTCTAAAACATTATTGGGAATCCCTAGGCAACTTTTAAGCCTAATATAAGTGTGGAAAGGACTCGCGTCTCAGTCCAGATCCACCATTCAAGAAAACATTTGTCCCCCTTTGGGACTGAAAAATCCACGTTTTAATCATTTTAAAAACTGATGCCGATTTATGACAAAATCTCTTTCGACTGTAATTATTTTTATCAAGGGATTATAGATCAACTTGAAACACTGGAAATATGACACTAAATCTCAGGGCCATGATCTACTAGACTTTACTATATTAGGGTAATTGAGAGGTTTCCATAAACAAGAACTTAGACAAGGAAATTAAGCCAGGCTATTGGATAAGATGAAAGAGTAATGCCAAACTAGGCTTAAAGCAACGGTTGTAGACAAGATATAGGTATTAGAACATCAAAAGATAGGCATCACTGGTTCCAATAGGATAAAGGTGTTAAAATATAAAGAAAGCGATCATCAGCTCAGTATATAACAGGGTATCAAGCTTTAGGGTAAGGATAGGGTTATCAAACAATCATGAATGTATTTAAGAAATGATTGGCTTTTAGGTATCAAGATAAAGTTTCTATCGAGGTTATTTCAAGAGTTGGATCAAAGCATCAGGGTGCAACATCAAGATTTCTCAGGGATCAATAGCATGATAAACAAAAGGATCAATAAGATATTATAACGCATCTCTAATTTATCATGGCATTAAACTATCATGAAAGACTTTTGAACTACTTGCAATATGTACTCGAGGGTTCATGGCATCTCTATGTAACTCAAAGATAAACAAAAGATACGCTTGATTTAAATACATCAAAATGACTCAGGATAATTGCATCGATATATATATATGAACTGTTTACAGCAAATACGAAGGTCAAGTTGAATCACTTGCCTTGAGATAGACTGGTCTGGTCTGACTGGTAGGAGCAACAACTGGAGCTTCACTCGACTTTTAAGGCAAGTTTTCCCTCGTCTCGAGATCCTACATAAATAATAATAATCCTCATTATAATATATTCTTTCCATCTTACCCTATTTACAACCCGAAATTAAACATGGATGGCACTTAGGCCTATACACACTTAATTCATATCCAACATTTATATTTTTTAAATATACACACGTAGCCACATAATCACATATCGTATATTAATACCAAATAACATCACATACACCATAACGCCACACTAGGCTTGGATGATCTCGACTCACCACTTAAATTACTTGGTCGCTAACTAAGCGAAGTCTTCGAATTTGGGCTTCCTAACTCAATGTGCCTTTCCTAAATTATCCAAAACCTATTGACCCTCACTTGTGCCTTTTGTTCTACTGACCTTATACTATCTTACAACTATGGTGGTCGACCTAATACTCACTTCTAAGTGTCCTAAAACTATGTGATAAGTGAAAGTGCTCACTGGTGTAAATTTCAGAATGGTAACTAAGGTTTCTTGAGTGCATTAGACACTCTTAAACTACAAGTTTTTCTTCAAAATTTTTACACAAGACTCTCCTGACCTAAGGGCATCTCATAAGCTTGATGTGGCTCAAAGGCTTGGCTTGGGCCTTCTTGGACCTAAGCTAAAAGTCCAAGGTTCCCCTGTTTTTCTGGGCAGAAAATGCCCTGACTTGAATTAACTTGTGGCACATGGTTCTAGCTCATATCCTATGAACTATGGTTGGAAAAACTTCTCTGACATACCCTCTAACTAAGGCCCAATTGGGCCTAATGAGGGCCTACCCATGACATGGCCAAATCTCCCTATTTCTAAGTTGCAACAAAACTGTCCCCTGCTGGACAGATTTTGTTATTCTACTTGTGCACCTAACCAAATGACATGCAAACCTCCAACCAACTCCTAAAACCTATTATATACTCCCCATACTAACTTCTGGTGGCTTGGGCCTCAAAGTGCACATCAATGACATGGTCAAAACTCACTCTAAACCTCAGGGTACTAAACTGATTTTTCTGCAGAAACTATAACTTCTCATTTTCCAAGATTTTAACTTGACAAACCCAACTAACAACAACTAAATACTTAAACCAAGACCTATACTTGGTATTCTACTGAACTAACTCCCTTTTTCTTAAAATACCCTTGGTGAGATCATCCTTACCTAAGGTGCAACTATGGCAAAACAAAAGAGACTACTCTTAACAAATCGCAAATCTTCATGCCTTTGAAACAACAAGATATATATTTTTATAAAAGATAACCACAAATTATTACCATGCAACAAGAAGCATAAATCAATATTATCACATTATTCCTACTGAAATTAAGGCTCACTAACAAAATCTTTCCAAATAATCAAAATTTCACAACAAACTAAGAGAATTCCACATGCATGCATGCCTTCGGGTTTTTCAAACCAAAACAACATGATTTCCAAATAAATTTTTATCATAATTCAACATGCAAGCCTAACATGGATTACAACTAAATGATCAACTAGCATGCAAAAGGATTTTATCAAGACTTTACTACAAAATTCATGTTATCATCACAAAATACACAAAAATGTTAACAAGGCAACAAAACACCATCCATTCGGCTCCTATCAAGTCATGGCCGAATGGATTAGGGTAAAAACAGCATTCGCATAGGTGTAACACTCTTATGTCTAGCCATTCTTGACCCTATGATACTATACTCATGGTGAAAGCCTTAGATTCACAAGAATCAAGGAGGTTCACTTTGAGTTTAACAAAAACATCACCATGCAAGGTCAAAACATAGGTTTTTCACTCTATACTTTTGAAATATATAAGAATAACATATAGGGAGTAAAATTACTTGAATATAAGATGATTGTTTGGGTGAAAGAATGAAGAAATGAAGGGGATGGAGGGCCTCGGCTATGGGATGGCCGAGAGTGAGGGTTGAGCCGAGAGGGAGGGAGGAGAAAAGGGGAGGGTGGAGTGAAAATGGAGTGATCATCACTTTAGTTTTGTTTTTATGTCTTTGACTAGACTAAATGTGAGTGGATTTAGGAAATGACAAGAGTAACCCTCTAGCTAAAGTTAGGCAAGTTTGCATGCAAGGTCAAGGAGGTAATTTGGCTAGCAAAATGTGAGTTAGTGGGGTGGAGAATGTCTTCTTTGCCCTTTGGTTAAATAGAAGAGAGTTTGCATGCAAGGTTATTCATGTAATTTGATAATTATTAAGCAACTAATTTCCAAAGATTTATTTTTATATAATAAAGTACAAGTTCAAAAATTATAAAATTTATACCATAAAATAACTTGGATTTTTAGAGACTTTATAAAAATCATTATCAAAATTTGTGTACAAAATGTCTTTTAAAAGAAAATTTTTCCAAAGCTTAGAATATTCCTTATAAATCAAAAATAAAGAAATTAAATAAATTCTTGCTTTGAAAAAATCATATACTACCCAAAGCAAATTTATAATGCAGAAATTTTCACTCACACAAACGTACAAGCATTGAATATATTTTTATTTAACTAATATAATTCACAAATAATATTACATAAAATGCCGGTCGTAACATCCTCTCCCCCTTAAGGGATTCTGTCCCCAGAATCTAAGAGAACAGATGAGGATACCGGGAACGCATATCAGACTCTAACTCCCAAGTCGACTCTTCGACCTTAGGGTTCCTCCAAAGTACTTTCACTAACTTTACTGATTTATTTCTAAGACTCTTTACTTGCCAGTCGAGTACTTTAACCGGTTGCTCCACAAATGACAGGTCTGCCTGAATTTCTACAGGTTCATATTCTATCACATGGCTAGCGTCAGGATTGTACTTCTTAAGCAACGACACATGGAACACATTATGCACATGCTGATACTGAGGTGGTAAGGCCAACTCGTAGGCCACCTTTCCTACTTGACTCAAAATCTCAAAAGGACCTACGTATCTAGGTGCTAACTTTCCTTTCTTGCCAAATCTTATCAACCCTTTCCTAGGTGACACTTTTAGCAACACAGCTTCGCCAATTTGGAATTGAACATCCTTACGCGCTGGATCCGCATACTTCCTCTGTCTATCTTGAGCAGCAAGCAACCTTTTCTGAATTAACTTGACTGAGTCATGCAACTGTTGTACCAATTCTGAGCCGAGAATTCTTCCTTCTCCTACTTCATCCCAACTTGTTGGTGATCTACATTTTCGCCCGTACAAAGCTTCATATGGTGGCATGCCGATACTGGAATGATAGCTGTTGTTATATGAAAATTCAATTAATGGCAGGTGGTCGTCCCAACTTCCAGCAAAATCGATTGCACAACTGCGCAACATGTCTTCAATTGTTTGAATTGTTCTTTCACTCTGGCCATCAGTCTGCGGGTGATACGCCGTGCTCATATTCAACTTCGTGCCAAGACATTCCTGGAATTGCTTCCAGAATCTTGAGTTAAATCGGGGATCTCTGTCTGAAACTATTGATACAGGTACTCCATGCCTTAATACGATTTCGTGCACATACAGATGAACCAACTTGTCCAGTGACGACTTCTCATTTATTGGAAGGAAATGCGCCGACTTCGTAAGACGATCAATTATAACCCATATTGCGTCATGTCCGGACTTTGTTCGTGGTAGTCCTACTATAAAGTCCATAGCGATGTTTTCCCATTTCCATTCTGGAATCTTCAGGGGCTGAATTAATCCGCTTGGTCGTTGATGTTCTGCCTTTACTTTCTGACAGGTATAGCACTTCGCAACCCATTCTGCCACGTCTCTTTTCATATTTGGCCACCAAAAGTTCTTCTTTAAGTCTTGATACATCTTGGTGCTTCCCGGGTGGATTGAAAATTTCGAATGGTGGGCTTCATGGAGGATCTCATTCTTTAATTCAGATACATGGGGAATCCATATTCTGGATGAAAACCTTAGTATTCCTTGCTCATCCCTTTTAGTATTAATCTCTTCTCCAGATAACTGATTTTTCTCTTTTTCCATTACTTCCTCTTGATACTTCTTTATCTTTTCCAGTAGTGTTGGCTGAAAGGTCATTGCATGACAAACTTCTTTGACTTTCCCATAAGCACAAAGTTCCAATTCAAATTTTCCGATTTCTTCAGATAACTCTTTTGATGTTATCATTGCATTCAATCTTTCCTTCCGACTCAGCGCATCGGCCACTACGTTCGCCTTTCCAGGATGGTAATTTATCGAACAGTCATAGTCCTTAATCAATTCCAGCCATCTCCTCTGCCTCATATTGAGCTCTTTCTGAGTAAAAATGTACTTTAAGCTCTTGTGATCCGTGTAGATTTCACACTTTTCTCCATAGAGATAGTGTCTCCAAATCTTGAGTGCGAACACTATGGCGGCTAGTTCCAAGTCATGCGTCGGATACTTTAGCTCGTGCGGCTTCAACTGTCTTGACGCATATGCTATTACCTTACTGTGTTGCATCAACACACAACCCAAACCCTTATGTGAAGCGTCGCTGAATATTACAAAATTCCCTTGATCATCTGGAAGTACTAACACCGGAGCTGTTACCAACTTCTGTTTTAACTCTTGAAAGCTATTTTCACATTCTGCACTCCATTCAAACTTTTGATTCTTTCTGGTTAACTTGGTCAATGGTGTGGCGATCTTCGAGAAATCCTTGACGAATCTTCTATAGTATCCGGCCAATCCTAGAAAACTTCGCACTTCCGTAGGAGTCCTTGGCCTCTCCCAACTCATAACTGCATCAATCTTCGCCGGATCCACTTTAATTCCATCATTTCCAATAACATGCCCCAAAAATTGAACTTTCTTTAACCAAAACTCACATTTGGTAAACTTGGCATACAACTTCTCTTGTCGGAGTATCTCCAATGCTATCCAGAGATGCTGCATATGTTCTTCTTCCGATTTAGAATAAATAAGGATGTCATCAATAAATACCACGACAAATTTATCCAAATACTTCTTAAATACTCGATTCATCAGATCCATGAATGCGGCCGGAGCGTTGGTCAATCCAAACGGCATTACTAGGAATTCATAATGCCCATATCTGGTCCTAAATGCGGTCTTGGGAATATCTTCTTCCTTGATCTTTAATTGATGGTATCCCGATCTCAAGTCAATCTTCGAAAAACATTTTGCTCCCTTTAACTGATCAAAAAGGTCATCTATCCTTGGTAGCGGGTAGCGGTTCTTGATCGTTACTTTATTCAACTCCCGGTAATCTATGCATAGACGCATACTCCCATCTTTCTTCTTCACAAAGAGAACAGGTGCTCCCCATGGCGACGTACTTGGTCGTATCACTCCCTTATCCAATAATTCTTGTAGCTGGCTCGCCAACTCTTTCATTTCTGCTGGTGCCATCCTATACGGAGCCTTTGAAACTGGTTCCGTGCCTGGAGCAAGGTTGATCTCGAACTCAATTTGTCGATCTGGTGGTAAGCCTGGTAGTTCGTCGGGAAACACATCGGGGAACTCATTAACTACAGGAATATCTTCCATGCTGGGGCTGCCTCTCTCTGAATCCACTACATATGCTAGGAACGACTCACAACCTTTTCTAAGTAACTTCTTAGCCTGAATAATTGTAAGAAATAGTCGCTCTTGCCTCTGTCCCTTAAATACTACCTTCTCTCCACTCTTCGTCTTTAAATTCACTCTCTTGGTCTTACAATTTATCTGCGCGCTATTCTCTCCTAACCAATCCATTCCTAAGATTATATCAAACTCTCCCAGCTTGAAGAGTATCAAGTCGGCCGAGAACTTATATCCCGAAATATCAATCTCACATTTTGGACAAAATTGATTCACAGGAATCTTCTCTTGGTTCGCAATTACCACATTTACTACCTCACTCATAACCGTTTTATCACATTGGATCTTATCAACAAAAGATTCTGATATGAAAGATCTTGTGGCTCCCGAATCAATCAATACTTTGGCTTTGACATTATTGAGTAAAAGTGTACCTGCTATCACCTCAGAATTCTGAACAGCATCTTTCATCTTTAGATCAAATGTCCTTGCTGTTGCTTGCGGGGTTGGTGCGGGTGGTGGAGGTAATGCCAATACCTCAGCTGGCACGCTTGCACTGGTACTTGCCACGTTCATCAGAGCTCTGACTGGTCCTGTTGCCTTACACTCCCTAGCCATGTGTCCAGTCTTCCCACATTTGTAGCACGTAACTCCTGGCCTCGGCATCTTGCACTCATTTGCCAAATGTCCCTTCTGATTGCACCTATAACAGGTCATACTCAGCTTATTGCATACTCCGGGGTGCCTTCTTCCACAGTGCTTGCATTCTGGCCTCTGGAACCTGTTTTCTCCAACTTGCCCTTGGCTTGCCTGATTGTTCCCTTTTGATTCTTGCCTTTTGCCCAAATTTCCTTTCCTTTGAAAATTTCCGCCCTTCTGAAAACCAATCCTCTTTACATTCCGATCTTGCGAACTTCCAGCTTCAGACTTTTCTCCATAAAATGGAACCTTCCTCTTCTTGTTATCCCTCTCTTTCCTTGACTGCATCCCATTATTCTCAATCAGAGCAGCTTTCTGTACTACTCCCGCATAAGTTTCAAGCTCAAACATAGCCACCCTGTCTCTGATCCAAGGCTCCAATCCTTGCTGAAATTTCTTTGCTTTTTCTTCCTCAGTGCTAGTATACTTTGTCACAAACCTTGACAACTCAGTGAACTTCTTCTCATATTCTAGTACAGTCATGTTCCCTTGCTTTAACTCAAGAAATTTTAGCTCCATCTGATTCTGCATGTACTTAGGGTAATACTTGTCCAGAAATAACTTCTTAAATCTCTCCCAAGAAACCTGCTGAATGACTTCCATAGCTTTTACTGATTCCCACCAATAGATGACTTCTCCCTTCAAGAAGTAAGTGGCATACGGCGTCTTCTGATCGTCTCCTAACTGTACCAACTCAAAAGCCCTTTCCATCTCCTTGATCCAGGTGTTTGCTATCACTGGATCAGTGGTATCATGAAATACAGGTGGATTCACATTCTGGAAAGCTTTGAAAGTGACAATTTGTCTAGGTGGTACTGGTGGTTCAGGTGGTTGGTGGGGCTCACGGTTATCTTGGTTTTCGATTCGTTGTTGAAGGGTTAGTTGTTGTTGAGCTATAGCATTGGTTTGCTGTTGCAAGGTTTCCAGTAGTTGAAGAATGTTTGGATCTGTGGTGAAGGTGGTTGTTGGGTTCTTCTTTTTGGGAGGCATGATCCTGAAATAAGAGTTGTGTCATAACAAATATGAATGATAAAATGATTCGAGGGTATCGCATGGCATTCGCATTTACATATGGGGTCACGTTTCCAAATTAAGCAGATATGATGATAAAAACATAAAATAACAGTTGAGAGCAAATGGAACAATAGCACATAATTATTGAAATTTTAAAGGTCACAGTACATAGGATTGGGATATAGTCTGATTCTAGAAATAACAGGCTTATTTAAAGGAAAGACGGAAACAACTGGGGATTCCATAGAGTCTAATAGTACAACAACATGAAAGGTAAATGGAAAGAACTAAGGCTCCACTCCATCTGAACGGGGCTTGGTAGACTTTTCCTCTCGAAGTGTCTTCACAATGCTCTGGAGCTCATCTGCCACCATCTGAATGACATACTGGCTGGTACGGTCCCGGTGTGCTGGCATCTCCTCAAGCTTAGTGTTAACGTACCGAACCAAGGTCTCAAGTCTCGCAATCATCTGCTCCTTGGGCTTCCCTTCGTAGTTTCGGCTGTCCGGATACACGTTCTTCAGTCGGTCTATCAGTCGGTCGTACTTGCCCTGAAGCATGTCGAACTCGCGCCTCAACTCAGCATACACGGAGAAAGCAATAGTGTCGTCCGACCCAGAGGATGACGAGGAATGCGCCCTTTGCTGACAACCAATAAGAGGAGTATTAATAATAATTTACTTTACCTACTCTCTCGCATAATATCTATAACCTACTCACAAGTCCTATAACCTATTTGGGCTGTTCAGGGACTCTAAACCGTAGCTCTGATACCAAAACCTGTCACACCCCCAACTTAAATAGCAAAATGATTATAGCTATTACATCATTTTATTGAGTACTACACAACCAAAATCCAAGATCTTACAGTTTAGGGTTTGGAACAGCCCAACACTACCAACTATTACATCTGATTACAAATACCGAGTCCTCACACAACTATTATTACTTATTCTACCTGGGCTCGAACATAAGCATCCGCATCACAGGTCTTACGGGCAGTCTGCTTGAATCTAACCATGGCTGTTAGCTGTAATATCAGGGTAAAGCAAGAAGTGAGCCAAAAGCTCAACAAGTGCTAACAATACAACGCAAAGCATAAATCGAGATATTCCTTTAGGAATGACAATGGAATGACATAATCAATGATAATCGAGAGATAAAACTTATGTGAGTTGGCATCATTTTGCTTGCATCAAAACAAATTTTAAAACCATTCTTAATCAAAATCATTTTATGACGCTACGGATTACAGCCGGTGATCAGCCGCGAAGTAATCCCGAACCTCGCTGGGTTCTAAAACATTATTGGGAATCCCTAGGCAACTTTTAAGCCTAATATAAGTGTGGAAAGGACTCGCGTCTCAGTCCAGATCCACCATTCAAGAAAACATTTGTCCCCCTTTGGGACTGAAAAATCCACGTTTTAATCATTTTAAAAACTGATGCCGATTTATGACAAAATCTCTTTCGACTGTAATTATTTTTATCAAGGGATTATAGATCAACTTGAAACACTGGAAATATGACACTAAATCTCAGGGCCATGATCTACTAGACTTTACTATATTAGGGTAATTGAGAGGTTTCCATAAACAAGAACTTAGACAAGGAAATTAAGCCAGGCTATTGGATAAGATGAAAGAGTAATGCCAAACTAGGCTTAAAGCAACGGTTGTAGACAAGATATAGGTATTAGAACATCAAAAGATAGGCATCACTGGTTCCAATAGGATAAAGGTGTTAAAATATAAAGAAAGCGATCATCAGCTCAGTATATAACAGGGTATCAAGCTTTAGGGTAAGGATAGGGTTATCAAACAATCATGAATGTATTTAAGAAATGATTGGCTTTTAGGTATCAAGATAAAGTTTCTATCGAGGTTATTTCAAGAGTTGGATCAAAGCATCAGGGTGCAACATCAAGATTTCTCAGGGATCAATAGCATGATAAACAAAAGGATCAATAAGATATTATAACGCATCTCTAATTTATCATGGCATTAAACTATCATGAAAGACTTTTGAACTACTTGCAATATGTACTCGAGGGTTCATGGCATCTCTATGTAACTCAAAGATAAACAAAAGATACGCTTGATTTAAATACATCAAAATGACTCAGGATAATTGCATCGATATATATATATGAACTGTTTACAGCAAATACGAAGGTCAAGTTGAATCACTTGCCTTGAGATAGACTGGTCTGGTCTGACTGGTAGGAGCAACAACTGGAGCTTCACTCGACTTTTAAGGCAAGTTTTCCCTCGTCTCGAGATCCTACATAAATAATAATAATCCTCATTATAATATATTCTTTCCATCTTACCCTATTTACAACCCGAAATTAAACATGGATGGCACTTAGGCCTATACACACTTAATTCATATCCAACATTTATATTTTTTAAATATACACACGTAGCCACATAATCACATATCGTATATTAATACCAAATAACATCACATACACCATAACGCCACACTAGGCTTGGATGATCTCGACTCACCACTTAAATTACTTGGTCGCTAACTAAGCGAAGTCTTCGAATTTGGGCTTCCTAACTCAATGTGCCTTTCCTAAATTATCCAAAACCTATTGACCCTCACTTGTGCCTTTTGTTCTACTGACCTTATACTATCTTACAACTATGGTGGTCGACCTAATACTCACTTCTAAGTGTCCTAAAACTATGTGATAAGTGAAAGTGCTCACTGGTGTAAATTTCAGAATGGTAACTAAGGTTTCTTGAGTGCATTAGACACTCTTAAACTACAAGTTTTTCTTCAAAATTTTTACACAAGACTCTCCTGACCTAAGGGCATCTCATAAGCTTGATGTGGCTCAAAGGCCTGGCTTGGGCCTTCTTGGGCCTAAGCTAAAAGTCCAAGGTTCCCCTGTTTTTCTGGGCAGAAAATGCCCTGACTTGAATTAACTTGTGGCACATGGTTCTAGCTCATATCCTATGAACTATGGTTGGAAAAACTTCTCTGACATACCCTCTAACTAAGGCCCAATTGGGCCTAATGAGGGCCTACCCATGACATGGCCAAATCTCCCTATTTCTAAGTTGCAACAAAACTGTCCCCTGCTGGACAGATTTTGTTATTCTACTTGTGCACCTAACCAAATGACATGCAAACCTCCAACCAACTCCTAAAACCTATTATATACTCCCCATACTAACTTCTGGTGGCTTGGGCCTCAAAGTGCACATCAATGACATGGTCAAAACTCACTCTAAACCTCAGGGTACTAAACTGATTTTTCTGCAGAAACTATAACTTCTCATTTTCCAAGATTTTAACTTGACAAACCCAACTAACAACAACTAAATACTTAAACCAAGACCTATACTTGGTATTCTACTGAACTAACTCCCTTTTTCTTAAAATACCCTTGGTGAGATCATCCTTACCTAAGGTGCAACTATGGCAAAACAAAAGAGACTACTCTTAACAAATCGCAAATCTTCATGCCTTTGAAACAACAAGATATATATTTTTATAAAAGATAACCACAAATTATTACCATGCAACAAGAAGCATAAATCAATATTATCACATTATTCCTACTGAAATTAAGGCTCACTAACAAAATCTTTCCAAATAATCAAAATTTCACAACAAACTAAGAGAATTCCACATGCATGCATGCCTTCGGGTTTTTCAAACCAAAACAACATGATTTCCAAATAAATTTTTATCATAATTCAACATGCAAGCCTAACATGGATTACAACTAAATGATCAACTAGCATGCAAAAGGATTTTATCAAGACTTTACTACAAAATTCATGTTATCATCACAAAATACACAAAAATGTTAACAAGGCAACAAAACACCATCCATTCGGCTCCTATCAAGTCATGGCCGAATGGATTAGGGTAAAAACAGCATTCGCATAGGTGTAACACTCTTATGTCTAGCCATTCTTGACCCTATGATACTATACTCATGGTGAAAGCCTTAGATTCACAAGAATCAAGGAGGTTCACTTTGAGTTTAACAAAAACATCACCATGCAAGGTCAAAACATAGGTTTTTCACTCTATACTTTTGAAATATATAAGAATAACATATAGGGAGTAAAATTACTTGAATATAAGATGATTGTTTGGGTGAAAGAATGAAGAAATGAAGGGGATGGAGGGCCTCGGCTATGGGATGGCCGAGAGTGAGGGTTGAGCCGAGAGGGAGGGAGGAGAAAAGGGGAGGGTGGAGTGAAAATGGAGTGATCATCACTTTAGTTTTGTTTTTATGTCTTTGACTAGACTAAATGTGAGTGGATTTAGGAAATGACAAGAGTAACCCTCTAGCTAAAGTTAGGCAAGTTTGCATGCAAGGTCAAGGAGGTAATTTGGCTAGCAAAATGTGAGTTAGTGGGGTGGAGAATGTCTTCTTTGCCCTTTGGTTAAATAGAAGAGAGTTTGCATGCAAGGTTATTCATGTAATTTGATAATTATTAAGCAACTAATTTCCAAAGATTTATTTTTATATAATAAAGTACAAGTTCAAAAATTATAAAATTTATACCATAAAATAACTTGGATTTTTAGAGACTTTATAAAAATCATTATCAAAATTTGTGTACAAAATGTCTTTTAAAAGAAAATTTTTCCAAAGCTTAGAATATTCCTTATAAATCAAAAATAAAGAAATTAAATAAATTCTTGCTTTGAAAAAATCATATACTACCCAAAGCAAATTTATAATGCAGAAATTTTCACTCACACAAACGTACAAGCATTGAATATATTTTTATTTAACTAATATTATTCACAAATAATATTACATAAAATGCCGGTCGTAACAAAATCGCATCGTGATTTGACTTGGTTTTAGGTAATCCTACCACGAAATCCATCGCTATATGTTCCCATTTCCATTCGGGTATGTCCAGTGGCTGAAGCAATCCGCTTGGCCTTTGATGTTCCGCTTTAACTCTTTGGCACGTATAGCATTTACTTATCCATTCCGCAATTTCCTTTTTCATGTTTGGCCACCAATAATTTTCTTTTAAATCCTGGTATATCTTCGTATTCCCAGGGTGAATTGAAAATCTCGAGTTATGCGCTTCTTACAAAATCTCGTGCTTTAGTTCCACGATATTAGGTATCCAAATACGTGAGTTAACACGGTATATTCCTTTTCCATCCTTTTGAGCTTTAATTTCTTCTCCCGTCAACTTATCCTTTTCGCGACTCATCACTTGCTCTTGACAGCATCGAATCTTTTCCAAAATTTCAGGTTGAAACAACATTGCATATATAGCTTCACCTCCATATTTTGGAGTTTGCACCTCTATTTCCATCTTTTCAAAGTCTTTGATTAATTCTTCCGATGATGTTAACATATTCAACCTTTCTTTTTGACTTAAAGCGTCAGCTACCACATTTGCCTTTCCAGGATGATAGTTTATCGCACAATCATAATCTTTGATCAATTCCAACCACCTTCTTTGTCGCATATTCAATTCTTTCTGAGTAAAGATATACTTTAAACTTTTATGATCCGTATAAATCTCGCATTTTTCCCCGTACAAATAATGCCTCCAAATCATAAGAGCAAACACAATTGCTGCCAATTCCAAATCGTGCGTTGGATACTTTTGCTCATGCGGCTTGAGTTGCCTTGACGCATATGCTATTACCTTCCCGTGTTGCATTAACACGCATCCAAGTCCTTTATATGAAGCATCACTGAATATCATAAATTCCCCTTTGTCATCTGGTAATACCAACACTGGGGCGGTTACCAATCTCTTCTTTAACTCTTGAAAACTATCCTCGCACTTTTCTGTCCAAACAAACTTTTCATTCTTTCTCGTCAACTTTGTCAACGGAACAACAATCTTAGAGAAATCTTGAACAAATCTTCTATAGTATCCGGCTAATCCCAGAAAACTTCTGACTTCCGTCGGAGTCTTGGGTCTTCCCCAATTCATTACAGCTTCTATCTTGGATGGGTCCACTTTAATTCCTTCTTTATTAACTACATGACCGAGAAATTGCACTTCCTTTAGCCAAAATTCACACTTTGAAAACTTTGCATACAGTTTCTCTTTTCGCAGAATTTCCAAGGAAATTCTCAAATGCTCCTTATGATCTTCTTCCGTCTTGGAGTAAATCAGTATATCGTCGATAAACACAATAACGAACATATCCAAATACTGCTTGAATACTCTGTTCATAAGATCCATAAATGCAGCTGGCGCATTCGTCAAGCCAAATGCCATTACCAAAAACTCATAATATTCGTATCTCGTTCGGAACGCTGTCTTGGGTATATCTTCCGCTTCAATCTTTAACTGATGATACCCAGATCTTAAATCAATCTTTAAGAAACACGAGGCTCCTTTTAACTGGTCAAACAAGTCATCGATCCGCGGTAGGGGGTACTTATTCTTGATCGTCAACTTATTCAGCTCACAGTAATCGATGCACAACCGCATACTTCCATCCTTTTTCTTTATAAATAACACCGGTGCACCCCACGGGGATAAACTCGATCGGATCACTTCTTTGTCCAACAACTCTTGCAACTGAGCTGCCAATTCCTTCATCTCGACCGGCGCCATGCGATAGGGAGCTTTCGACACTGGTTCCGTACCAGGAGCCAAGTCAATCGTAAACTCGATCTCTCTGTCTGGAGGTAGTCCAGGCAATTCATCAGGAAACACATCTGGGAAATCTCTTACTACCGGAATATCGTCGATCTTTACAGATTCTTTCTCCACGTCAATGACATGAGCCAAATAAACTTCACATCCTTGACGTATTAATCTTCTTGCCTCTATAGCCGTTAGAAATTTCTTCTCTTGCCTCTTTCCTTTAAATATCACTTCCTCACCATCCCTGGTTCTTAACTTCACCTTCTTACTTTTACATTCTATTTGCGCCTCATGGTTTGACAACCAATCCATTCCTAGTATAGCCTCAAAATCTCCTAACTTAAAAGGAATTAAGTCAGCAGAAAAGTGCCGACCTTCTATAGACACATCACAATCAGGACAAATCTTATTAACAACAACTTTCTCTTGATTTGCTACCTCTATAATCAAATTAGGCTCTAGAGGGTACGCAACACAATTTAACTTATCAAGAATACTTTCAGAGATAAAAGATCTAGTTGCTCCAGAATCCATCAAAACTTTTACTTCTACTGAGTTTATAACAAGCATACTTGCTACCACGTCCACCTCTTGCACCGCATCTTTCATTGTCATGTTAAAGGTTCTAGCTCTGGGTTGAGCTGATGGTGCTGGGAGAGACGGCGGTCCAGCAATTCTGAGAACATTAGCCTTCTGCACAGGCTCCTTACAATTCCTGGCCATATGGCCCACTTTGCCACACTTGAAATAAGCTAAATCAGGCTTCCTTACTCCACTTGGACATTCTGAAGAATAATGCCTCTTTTGGTTGCACTTATAACACGTTATATCCAACTTATTACACCTCCCCGGGTGTCTCTTTCCACAGTTCCTGCATTCTTGCATCTGAGGTCTACTATCCTTCCCCGGTTGACCAGCTTTCTGGAAACGGTTCTTCTGAGCTCCATTCCCGGGTCTAAACTTCTGGAACTTTTGGTTCTGACCTCCACCATTCTTCCCAAACTTCCCTCTGAACTTTGAGCTTCCTTGCTCTTGCTCAGAGCTTTCAAACTTCCTCTTTCTTCCTTCATTTTCTCTTCGAGCAGCTTCCCGCTCACCTTCCACTATCATTTGTTTCTGAACCAATGCAGCATAGTTCTTAATCTCCAACATTGCTATTTGACTTATAATCCACGGCTTGAGTCCCTGCTGGAACCTCTTAGCCTTCTTTGCTTCCGTATTCACGTACTCAGGTACGAACCTTGACAATTCTGAAAACTTCACTTCATATTCTGCTACCGACATATCTTCCTGCCTAAGATCCAGAAATTTCATCTCCAATTGATCTTGCATATAGCTTGGCAAATACTTTTCCAGAAACATCTTGGTAAACTTCTCCCAAGATAAGTCTTTGCCTTTCAACAACGCCTTAGAAGACTCCCACCAGAAACTTGCTTCATCTTTCAAATAATAACTTGCGTACTGAGCTTTCTTATCATCCTTAACTTCTGCTAACTCAAAGGCTTTTTCCATCTCTCTTAACCATGACTGAGCTTTAATCGGGTCTGGAAAACCTAAGAACTCTCGGGGATGAACAGATTGCAAGTGCTTGAAATTTCCAACTTTAGGGGCCACAGGTTGTTGTAAAAGCTGAGCAAGTCTGCTCATCATAGTGGTTTTTGGGTTTATTTCTGGGTCTTGGGTGGGAATTTCTTCTTCTTGGTGATCTGGTGAGTTGGCCATTTCTTACAAACCTGATTGAGCAATTATTTAGCAATACGATAGCATGGCATGTATATATAACAACAATTTCTATGAAATCTCTTTTGTGGGTTTTAAGTTTTACCCAATTTGCACATGCAATCCTTATTACTATATAATTCTCATATCAGTGTTGTTTTACCATGGCACGGAATGGGGTTTTATGAATTTTAAAACATGGTTGTACGAAAACATGGTTGTATTAAAGCATGGCATTGAGAATAGTTTATAAGATAATCAAGGTGCACAATGGAA
The DNA here is from genome assembly GCF_009905375.1 of Apium graveolens. Lineage (NCBI taxonomy): Eukaryota > Viridiplantae > Streptophyta > Magnoliopsida > Apiales > Apiaceae > Apium > Apium graveolens. The sequence goes on from NC_133652.1 coordinate 228,200,366, forward strand.
AGCAATGATAATAGAATTATTTAATCAAAGGGACATAGAGAATATTCTGGATATTAAGGTTCTGAAACAAGGTACAATAAATAGCAGGGTTAAACAGAGGAAAAACTGGAAAACATCCCCCTATCTACCCCTAACTTCCAACTACTACTACTACAACACTGGTCTGAAATACAACAAGATAGATGAAAAAGGGATCCCGGCATCTGACCAAGTATCCCAAAGCCTACCGACGCTGAAAAACAACAACAATCTACGGGCTCAACCAACAGTCGTGTCTAATCATCTAGAATCTCTCTCAACACAACCAACATCCAGCGAATGATCTTATGCAGCCTCCGGGCCTCAGCATCAGCATCACTAGTGGATGGTCCCTCATCCAATCTCCTCCCGACAACCTGCTCCACCAACTGAATCCTAGCTCTCCACTCCTCCATCACCACTGAAGTCCTCTGCCTAGAATCCCGAATTAACCTATCTACCAAAGCTCTCAACTCAGGAATGCGGGAGTACACAAAATCTCGATCCTGGGCTAACTTGCCACCAACACTAACAAGAACAGTCTTAGGCATCTCGGACTCTGGCTCAAGGGCAGGGGTCTCTGAATCAGGTCTCAAGGGTGAAATCTGCATGGGGATCTCACTACTCTCAGAAGGGTCCTCCTCTGGGTCTGAACTAACATACACAGGCTCGTCTGGAGAGGGTGGAACGGGGTCCACAGGGGTACCAGTCAAACTAATCTCTAAGTCTGAGTCACTACCACTACTAGGATCCTGAGAGAAAACAGAAAACAGCAACCAAGAAACAATGTTAGGGTTAAATAAAGCTTCAAGCTAACTCACACCCTAACTCTAGTTTCCGCTTTACCAATAAACACTTTCCTTAGACTATACCTAATAGTCTAACTCAACTCTATATGAGTCGAACTCTCTCGTGATATAGATATATTCCCAAAATACCCCTTTTTAAATCCTAACTTGTCTCAGGGACTAGATCCTGTAGCTCTGATACCAACTTGTGACGCCCTCAATCTCGGGGTTAGGAAATGAGGACTCACACGCCTCTAATCTAAAAATTAAATATGCATAAACCCCGATTAACTACTAACAGGATCAACAGGATAAAGTATGAGACAAGATCACAACTACCAATCATAAAATATAACTTACAAACCCAAAATATTATTAGATAACCAACATCGATTCCGGCTGGGAACCGACATATAACCCATTGTATCTTTATACACTTCTTTCTAGGCGCGAGCTCACTAATGATTAACACTACCTGCTCTGGCAACCGGAAGCCCTCAACACGGTAGGGACCACCAGGTACGCTCTTACGAGCAGTGCGCCTAAGCCTGGCCATCTTCTTGCTTCACTGCCATGGTTAGATTAAGACAAAACAAATGAGTATAAAACTCAGCAAGTAACTATATAGCAGTTCTACAATATCAAATCACAATATGCTTTAACAAACTAGGGCATTCTACATTATTTAATCTAGGTGGCAGATTTCCATCTTTTTGGGTTAAGGGAAAGGTTTCTGAAGAATAGTATGGGGCTTTCAAGGAACAAGGCTCAAAGCAGGACGAAAGCCGACATTCATCACAAATCATTGCATGATCAAAATAGATCTTTTGATAGAGGAAAGCAACAGTATTTCAAGATATAGAATCAATCATATAATCAATAATTTCAAGAATCAGGGTTCTCGAGCTTTAAGCTCCACAATAACATAATCAACTCTTTTCAAGGCAATATAAACCATTTTCATTTTCAAAATCAATTTACTGAACAAAAGTTTCAGTTCCCTTTTAAATAATCAATTAGAACCCTTGATTGGATCACTTTATCTTTCCATTTCATTATATACGGGTGATCAGCCCGTATCGACCTCCATTCCGGTCTTTAAGGTACCATTCAGCATAATTTCAGCCTTAAGTTGGACTAGCCCCGCTAGCCTCTTACCATGACTGGACTAGTCCCACTAGCCTCTTACGTCCCAATCCAATCCATCAGGAATTCATTTGGAAAACCTTGAGTTGGAAAAACAAGTAGGTTCTCAAAATTCATTTTATCATTACCAAGCATTTGAAATCATTCGGATTTTTTTCAAGACAAAACTCATTCTTAATTCAGATTTTAAGGAAACAAAGTTCAGGGAGTGATTCAAAGATACACAAGGAACAATTCAGAAGAATTCTATATCAAGGATAACAAGGCACTAAATTAGAAGGATCAGCATTAATTTAGGGATCAATAGGGTGATCAAGAGAAACAGAATATCATTAAACAGGGTTAACAAAGATAATTAAAAGGTTCAATATAATTCATGGCTTAATAGGTAACTTGAACAGAAAAGACAGATTATCAAAGGATGAAATCAATAGGCTTATCAATAACAGGTTATCAAGAACAAGGGTACTTCAAATCAATATCAGGGTTTCATAAAACGAGGGTTTCAAACTTAAATAGTTCAATACTCTACATGGTATGAACAACATTCTCTTTATAACCATTTACACAAGTAATCAGAGTTACTTGCCTGAATTTGCTTTCCTGAAGGTTGAACTACTGCCACCTAGTAAATCATTTCCTTTCCTAGCCTGAATGCCCTCACGCTCCGAATCTACAATAAACCCAAAATCTTAATCAGACTCTCAACTCTCGTTCCCGGAACGATCACTCTATATGATAACTCGATTATATCTTTGACTCGAGTATACAAATATAGCTTATACATATAAGCACATAGCACATAGCATATAGCATATCCCTTTCTCGTAGCTTTTATACCCTTATATACTTAACAATCAAAGCATACTCGCTTAACCTTGACTATTTCTCAAATCACACTAATATAACTCGTACGAGTACAAGATTTATTCGCAACCAAACATTTACGTCCATAACTATCACTTATATCTTTTAAAATCATTCAACTTAGTTCCCTTTTCCCTTTGTTCCTTAATTCGAACCACATACTACAATTAAGCAAACAAATTCATAGATATTCATTTATACACTTTCAATCATCCTTGTGATCATCAAAATCAAGTTTTTGACTCTTAATCCCAATGGCCTATTCGGCCTTATCACACAAAATCAATCAAATACGTACTTTAAATCATATAACCACATAACTCATTAAAAAACCATTACAGAATCATTCCCCTTTCTTTTAATCATAAAAATTCGAACCATAATTATATATATATATACAATCAAATTTCTCAAAATTACACCATGCATCCTTAATCATAGCATAATCCAACAATTAAACTAACATCTCATTTTATCAATAATAATTCGAACCAAATCATACATACATGTTTGCATGCAATTCAATTTCAACTCATCATTATATCAGACACTTCATTTTCATCAAGTAAACCAACTAAATTCCTTAACACAATCGAATTTCACCTAAATCACAACATGCATCCACTTATTCATCAAATTAACCCCTTTTTAACTCAATTCCCATTCGGCAAAAACTCAAATTTACATCTCAAGGACAAATCAATGACATGCATATCTTGATCTTCTTTAAAACTAACATGCAATCACTTTTATGCCATATAAACTTAGTATTTACCAAGATTATCTCATTTGCACATATTCATTTACTTCCTAACACAATCAATGGAATCATTTTATCAAGCACACACTCGATTTTCATCAAAGAAACAAAACCCTTTTTCAAATCTTCAAGAAATCATAACATGCAAAGCTAAAATCAAAGGATCACACCATGGAAAATCCACCGGCTCTCCTTTGGATCATGGCTGGTGGTGGCCGAACTTGAGAGAGCCCATAACGGGTCTCTTCTCGAGTTTATGACCTCCAAACATGCTTGAATTCACTCTCATGGTTATGCATTAAGAATTGGTTTTTCTTGAACACTACCATAGTGATTAACCCACAAAACTTTTATAATTACTTACATGCAAATAGGAATCGAAGTGTATACCAAAAATAACAACTAAAGGTAGCAATATCTTTATGTTTGAGTATGTTTTGATGGTTGCATGCAAGTGAGAGAGGTGAGAGATGAGAGAGATGAGAGAGCCGAGAGAGAGTGGGTGAGAGTGTTCGAGAGAGAGAGGAAATAAAAGAGAAGAGAGGAAAGAGTGAGTGCACGGGAAAGAAAAAGAAAATGGGGGAGGGAGGGGTGATTTTATACTCCACCAAAGCAAGGGCAAAATGGTAATCTATTAATTCCTTTTTGGCTCACACATTCTTTCTCTTTTTACTCAAATGCAACAAAATTCAAATATAAAATATATCTCTCTCGGAAAGTCGAGAATTATCGAAAATGACAATTTGAACACGTAGGTCTCGAAATTAGCTTTTTATCCATTACTCATAATAAGAATTTGAGTGAACGGTTGATTTTATATGAATTTCACAAACTTGCTTCAATAAATACATTTTTCACATAAAATCAATTTAAAAATGCAAAGATCAACTATCAAATTCACTCATCATTTTTAAAAAGTCTCTAGGATCATTACGAAGATAACAAAACAAATCCCATGTTTTTATCTTACTCGAATGATTTTATAAAAATGCGCGAAGGTTAATTAAACCTTTATTTAAATCACGTAATTCCTTTAAAATTCACAAAATTGACACAGAACACATAGTCATGCACTCAGTCAAGCAATCACACATATACGGTCACATAACGACTCAGGTCTGATCATAAAATCTATCATTTTTTAATCTTTATCCTCTTTTACGCGTACCGGGTCACGTTCAGCCTGACGGTCCAACGCTCAGCGTTTCGATTACGCTTCTCAACGTCTTTACCAATCAACACGTCACTTAGGACGAAATACTTTATTTACTCATTCATTTCATTCAAACACACATAATTCACATTTTATATTCCTTAACTCCATATTAGGGCGGGTTCCGTTCTACCTAACGGCCCGACACCACAGCTTATCTTTTAAGCTGACTCTTTAAATTGGAACGTTTTTTATCCACGCTCCTAAACTCTAGTATACAGATAAGACAAATAATCATCACTTAGTCACATAATTATAATTACATCACATAACACATACTTTATTCACTTAATTACATCGCAAAATTCTCAGTCGTCACACTAGAGGCGTTCATTTCATATTAAATGGACGTACGGTTTATTTAATATATATTTTTGAACATTTTTCGGAATTAAAACGGGTCTCCGAATTGTTTTATAATTAAATAATAGGGCTCGAACACCCGAATCTGAATTTAAAATAATTTAAAAATAATTATCGAGCTTTGAACATAATTTCAATTAGATACCATGTTGTGGTTGAAGAGAACAACAACCAACTTATATAGTAAGGAAAACCAAATGTTTGATTTTAAAAATTCTAAAACAAGTTTTCGAAAATGGTTTTCTTAACATAATTTCTAAAAGATCTTTACACAAAATAAGTTTTAAAACTTGGTTGTCAAATTACTATTTGAGTTCTTGTTGTTATAAGTATTAGATCACTCGGAAGAATACTTGATTGAACTCAGTATTGTTAGTTCGGAGGGCCAAGTAGAGCCGTTAATACGAAGAAGTTTAAAAAAATTTCTCGAAAGAAGAATGCAAACCTTGTCGAATAGTATCAAAAATTGAATAAATATGCGGAAACGTTATTTATTCAATTTATAAAATGATTAAAGTTTAAAATGGGTTCGTTGACCTAAAAGAAGCTCGAGGATGATCGAAGAAAATGGAGGAATCTTCCAGACGATTGAAGAAGAAGAATATTTCTATCGACGGAGTCGAGGCGTTGCAGGATCAATGATTATGCGACGCGGCATAGAAGAAATTAGAAATTGTGATTATAAATTCCAAAAGAACGCGATTATGGTCAAACTACTAAAATATTAAATATGGAAGCATGACGCTAAAAATACGAAACCTACATGGCAAGGATGAAGCAAGACGTTATGACAATAAATTCAACGAGAAGACAATTACAATCAAATTGTTAAAACGTAAAGGCATTTCCAGAAGATATTCTGAATCTATCATCTGACATGGATCTGGAATCTGTTACTCGAACGAGCCCTGAAAGTATGCATCTGTGAAACGTAGATGGCGACCAACAGTGTCATTATTTTCCATGACCGCGTGTACTTTTCTTGATTCTTGGATACGTGTGAGCCTCTCTCAGTGATAAATATATGGGACAAGGAAAGAAAAATTAATTGTATCCCTTTCAAATTATTTCCCTTCTCAAAATATTTTTTTTTGCTCGAGACAAGCAGTGTTATGATGTGACGCTTTGTCGAAATGACGAAGAGTCTGGTGGGACACCACCTAATCATGTGTTGTATGTCATATTGTATGAAAGACTGGCCATCTTGAGTACAAATATAGTTGTATCATTCATATCTAAATCATCATTCATTCTTTCCTTTTCGATTGTGACTTATTGATTTATGGATCCTTCCGATTGTTTCCTTGTATTCTTATTTTTTTATAAAAAGTTTTCCAATCAGAATCATATACACAAATTCTCTTCTTGTGTAAAGTCTACTATTTGAGTGTTCTAAAATAAGCAAAATAACCTCATGAAGTAGATGGAATTACATGTTGAATATGAATAATTACAAGCCAATAAATGGTGGACGGGTTCGTGCAAATAAAAATCACTATGCCAATAATGTGGTTGTTACGAAGACATCAAATGAAAAGCGGAAATATGTATACATGATGTGTTTCAAGTCTAAGATTATGAATGTAAATTAGAGTAGTTAGCAAACTGTATGAGGTAAATTAACCATAGAAATAAGCGAGTAAAGTTGTGTACACCAAATGAGGCAATCGATTGACGGGATAACAAACGTAGATGAAGGAATTCTCAACAATGACGCAGACAAGCGATTAATACGTAAAAAGGAGAAACATACTTTAATCACGGGGATATGTTTGTCATCAAATTTTGAAATCGAAGAAATCTCGAGTACGATAAATATCAAGTGTGTTCTTCAAGGAACTGTTAAGACTCCTAACCTAAGTAAGTTAGTTATGGTAAATTCAATACTTATAACTGGGCCAGTGAAGAAGGTTCCATATGGAAAGACGTAAAAGAAGATGAAGAAATGGTGACCTAATTACGAAATCTTTTAGGAAATAATACTTTAAAACCAAATGAATTCTCACAGGTTACGATAATGTGGAATTGAGACCATGTGTTGATTAACAAAAAATTAGACAAGTTAACTAATGAAAGAAGCGTATATTCTCAAGGGTAGAGGATTTGTTTGATCGGTGGAAAGATGCAGTATAAGTATCCATATACAGTATGAGCCGGGGAAAATAAGATTAAAAGATTTATGTAGAACGGATTTATGAACAAGTATAAGTGATATGAATTGTTAATTAGAGAGCTTAAAAAATGATGTTGAACTAGAAGAATCTTGGAATAAAGTTTCGGAGAAACAACAGAATAATTTTATATTCATAAGTGGAGTTCTGAGATATTTTGAAGGAATAAATGAAAGGTATGGTTATGTTCCTAGTATGATAGAAAGATGTATGCTATGTTAGTTAATAATATATGTAAGTATTAGTATGATATGTTCCGAAGTATGGCAAAATGATGAGTTCATAGTGGCGGATTGATATGGTTGATTGTTGGTGTCGGCTTGAGTCCGACTGGTAGTCCATAATGTAGAGGAGATGCTACCCAAATTTTTAGAAATACCCTACTTTTAAAGGCAAAAGTATACTTCCGTGTGTTATTAATATTCCTGTTGATACTCCAAATAATTGCGATCTCGATTCTTGAAAGAAGTGGCTGTAGCCAAACTGACTTGATATAATTAGATTTTGATTTCATTTAGCTAGTCATCACTTGGTTCGATTGATCAAAGCAATGAGAAATTTGGAGGAATTAAGAAAACCAGTAGAATTCAGAAGTTTAGCGGAATTAGCGCAATGTTACTACAAGTGTGTGAGGCTTTACTTGGATAAATATGCCTTTGTAATAGATAAGAGAATTAAAATGTTATTTGCACATGCGAGTGAGAAGAAAGTTTTCAAGAACTAAAGGTTCAAGATAAGAGCCAAGAAAAAGAATGAAGATAATAAAGAAGAAATTTGAAACTACGCCAATATGGATGTTGTTAGATGATTAAAGAAATTATATCATCGGCAATAAAGTTTTGTTAAAGGATTTGAAGGTATATCAATATAGAACGATGATGTAATAAGAGTTATTCCAAAATACCGGTGAACTCGCGAATATAAATATTTGATATAAGCTGACAATGTTAACATGTGAACTAAAGAATGAGATAGCTTGATTATGTAGGAAATATGATATATAGCGGGCATAGACCTCAACAATTTGAAATATACTTTTAATGCAAAGAAGCCAAAGTGTTAGGTCCCGTATGAGGGCTATATTAAGCTAGAAGGGGGGGGGTTGAATAGCTTAATTACCAATTTAAAATTTATTATGGCGTTTTAAAATAATGTTATCCCTTTTTAAAACTTTACCGAGTGGTTATGAAGTTTATATGTGCGGAAAATAAAGTGCAAGGAAAGAAAATACCACACGGCGATTTTATCCTGGTTCGCGATGGCGCAACCTCTAATAGATCCGCTCACCCCTACTCCAGTCTCCGAGCTCCTCTCCCGGACTCGGGATTTTCCCTTAATATAAACTCGCTCCTTTAATAGGCGGAGAAGCCTTTACACCCTTACAAATATTTATCTTGGTACGTAACACAAGGGTCACCACCTCAAAATAAATGTAATTCTTACAAAACTTATCTTAGACAATAACTCCCCGCTATCTCTTCAAAGTTGATGTAGATCCCTTGTGTGGACTTGGCTTCCTTACCTTTCACCGGTCTCGGATCTTAGTATCCGGTCTTGGGTCTTTCCTCTTCTTCACGGTGCAAATACGACTAACTCCCCGCTAGTGCGTATGAGACTTGGGTCTTAGAACGAAGATCACGTCACCTCACCTCACTGCGAAACTGATAAGACAATCCATAAAACACAAAGTATGGAGAAAATATGTGTTGAACTAGTATGTTACGGTACTGGCCCAAAAGATAGTATAATATTCAAATAAGAATATTAATACTCTATATGTATACTTGACTTAAGATATAAAATGTTATATCAAGTATACTTTTGATTACTCCGTCTCTATGGATTATATGTTAATCGGATTAATATAAGAAGTCCGATATATGTATAATCAATATGGATTATGACTTCTTTGATCTTCAAGCTCAATACGTATACTTAACTCGGAATATATATTTATGTGTCAAGTATACTTATGATTACTCCGTCTTTGTAAAATATATGTTTATCGGAGTAATAAGAAGTCTTGTATATATGTATAAGCACTATGGCTTATGACTTATTTTGTATTCTTCTTCTTTCGATGATGTATTTATGGATCGAAGAAAACTTTGGTTACAATCTCGCAATTGTACCTATCCTTTTAAGCTCTTAGGCTTATGGATTTAGTATACTTATTATTTGACGATTATGTGGTCAAAGTATACTTTTAACTTCAAGCAACTTTATAGGTTCTATAATTCTTAGCCAAGGTCCAAATAATAGAAGTGCAAGTAAATGGCTTTGAATTTGTGTTTTTGAAGTTTAGGTGGATGATTACGAAGTTTACTATTGATCGACTTATAATCCTCCGGAACACTGAAGATGCTAGAAGGGGTTATAAGTGATACCTTTCGTAATGATACTATATACACGAACTATTTGTTGACCAAGATCGAGATAAATGAAATGCAAAGTAATTGGTCAACTCGTGTGATTAAATCCACCTTTGAAGCTTAGACGGATGATTACGAAGTTTCTATATATCGAATAAAAACCCCACGGAACACTAAGGTGCTAGAAGGGGATTATACGATATCTTTCGTAATTGGACTATATACACGAACTATGTGTTGGCCAAGATCCAAATAATAGAAGTGCGAGTAATTGGCCAACTCGTGTGATTTAATCTGTCTCTTATATTTGACAAAATTACGAAGATCACTATTGATCGATTTATAATCTCTCGGAACACTAGAGATGTTAGCAAGATTATAAAATGATACATTTCGTAATTATACTATATTCACAAAATATGTTGGTCAAGGTCGAGATAAATAAAGTGCAAGTAATTGACCAACTCGCGATGTCAAATATGAAATCTCACTCATGAGGAGTTATTTAGAGATCTATGAAATCTCACTCGTGAGGAGTTATTTAGAGATTTAAGTACTTGTATATTATAGATCTTCTTTGTTTAGAGCTACGGTTTGAAGATCAAGTACTTATTCGAATTTCGAGTTTGAATCTTCGTTCTCTTTTCTTAGAGAACCTTTTTTATAGGAGATCTTGTATTAGAGCTTGAGATGAAGTAGAGAAATTAAGTACAAAGCTCAAAATAAAGAAAACCAAAGAAGAAGCTAAAAACTCACCACTTTTGGAAAATGGTCGGAAAAGTTCGCCAGAAAAATTCGCCGGAGGTTCGGCCGGATTTTGGCACTATGGAAGAACTTGGGCAGCCCTTCGGGAGGCCGTAAAGTGGTGGTGGATGAGCTCACTTGGTGGGAACAAGCTTAGTTGGGTGAAGTTAAGCTTGGATATCAAAAACCTTAAGTATATGTGTATATATTTAAGAGAGAGAAGGTTTTTCAGAAGAAGTGTGTGTATAGAATTTGAAAGAGATAAAGAGAGGAACTTCTTGAAAAATTCCCAGCAAGTATTTGGCTCTTTAGCTTGGTTAAAATGGGTTGGGGTGGGGTTTTATTTATAGAGGAAGTTGGGTGGAATGAATGGTTAAGATTTGAGAAGGAATGGATGGTGGATGGAGTGTATCACATGGATTGATGACATGGCAAGTAGGTTGTGTTTCTTTGCAAGTGGAAAGTAAGAACAAGCTAGTATCCATTCAAATCTCAGCTGATATATATATTAAATATATATTTTACTTTTCTTTTAATCATTCTTTAATTACTTTAATTAAGGGTTAAGCACCATTAATTATGACCACCCCAAAAACTCTTAAATAAATATCATAAAAAATATGATAATTACCTAAATATTATAAAATGATGTCCTGAAAAGTTTGGTCAATAATGGTCAATGGTAGCTAGGTCAAACGTGGTCAACTGTGGGACCAACTGCCTCAAAATTCATGCCGGACAAAAATTCTCGAAACGCTAAATTTTTTTTACCATGCATATAAAATACCATTTAAGTGATCCATACAAAATTTCAAGTAATTCTAGTATGTGGAAGTATTTATTTAGATTTAAAGCGGTTCTGTCAGCCTTTACTTCCGAATAAAAATACTATTGGTCTTTGAATGAAAGAGATGGATATTTTGACCAAAGTTTTGAATTGTGTAGGTACTTAAAATATATTTCCTAATATATAAAATGTATTGGAGTGGTGGGAAATATTTTTGAGTATTTTTGAATAATTTTCTCCGAGAAATACTGATTTTACGAAACGGGAGAAAATTACTTTACGAACACACAGATGTGTGTAAAAATGGATATTAATACTTCAACCATGAATATTAATAAACTTTGAATAAAAAATCTTTTGAAGGATGTAAAATATATTTAGGAGCAAAGAGTAAAACATTTTTGATTTAGCACGAGATCTCTAAAGAATATTTCTGATATATTCCTTATTAGAGCTTGTTGCCTTATTGATGTTGCAACTGTGATCTAAAAAATATCATAACTTGATATTTCTTATTTGATCAACTTGCCTTAGAGATATATTCCATAAAATATTATTTTTAATGTTTTTAGAATAATGGATTATCTCTTTTATAAATAGTCTTGAAAATAATTTAGCTAGTTTGACTATTTGACTTTGATCTTGATCAATTAAAATCATGTCCTAATGGAGAGGATCTAAGTGTACTTAAATTTTATGTTTAATCATACAAATACCAAAATGAATAATATATCGAAGATATCCTTTCAATCTTCCCCTTTTTGGTATTTTCCAAACAAACATAAAATTTAAAATTTTCAAGTGTGTGCTTCCCCTTGGTGTATGCATGAGTTTTAAAATATTTTTGCACATACAGTTTATGGGACTCACCTTGATTCTTCTCTTAGGATTAATCCTGCAAAACCTTGTTAGATATTTCAAAAATATTGAAGCATAGTGATTATCTAGCAAAATTAGGCATTTGAAAAATTGAGGGGTCTAAATTCATTTAAGTACTCTTTTCCCTTTTTATTTCCCTTGAGTTTACAATAAAACATTTTAAATTCTCTTCCCCTTTTGTTTGGAAGATAACAAAAAGTAGGTGAATACCAATTTAGAAACTATATGATCATGTTAAAACATGGAATATGTGAAGAAGTGCAAGTAGTTTCTTATTGTTTTTCAGTTTCATTCATGCAGTCTAATTTCTGATTAAGCATGGGAAATTTTTGGTTAAGTATACATACTTGAAGCAAACAATCATAGTTTTATAGTCCTTATATCAAGAAAACATGTTAAGTGTAATTCATTTATGCACGTTTTATTTGGCGTTATTGCATGCACAATTTCGGATTTTAAGACTCTGCTAATACATGCTGATTGCAGTTTAAAGATATAACTTCGTTTTATAAGAAAACATTGACTTACTTATACCTTTTAAACTAGTCTTGTGATTCGATTTTTTCATGCATAACTTTTTAATTTAAAGAATTTATCAAGTATATATATCAAACTTTGTAAGCCTTAACTAAGTTCAATTGCATGTAATTTTGTGATTTTAGACCTTGATTAAATCATACTATGACATTTGAAGAAAGCATAGTTTCATTTTAAGCAATCATAGAAAGAGTTTTACTGCAAATACAAACTTATTTTATGCAAGCCTTTTAAACTTGAACTAGCATATATAATTGTTTATCCTTGATTTTGGTTCAGTTGCATGCATGATGTTTTAGTAGAAGTACGTATGACCCTGTTGAGTTATATAGATTTAATAATACAAAGTACAGTCTTGCAATAGAAATTGTTACACATGTGAGAGCCTAATACATTCTATGTCTTGTATTGTTACATTTCCAGAAGACTAATACATGCTACTTCAGTGCTTTTTATCTAAACTCATAACCGTTCTGGCAATTTACATGGAATAAACACTACATTCTAAGGAACCAACTGTTTACATTCAAATTGTTCTAAACTGATTCTAACTTATCATGTTATAAGTTAAATAAACAATTATTACAATACAGTTTGAATAAGTCCAACAGTGTGTACCTTTCATACCTGAGTGATGTGTGTGAGTGTGTAAATATCAAATACACTTCTTTTACACTTTGTTTGTGCACTGTGTGAGTTTTTGAGAAATGAACTTGTTAATCTGCAAAATGATTAGTGTACACAGTTTCTAATCCATATATATATATACTTTGAACTAGTGGACTGAATACAACGGGTTAGTAGAGTAGTCATATTTAAACAAAGCAGTTGTAGTTCTAGGATATCTAACTGTTTAACTATCTCAATTATCAGCAAACTGAAATCATTTCCTTAGTTTATCAGTACAACTATTTAGTATATTGACAACAATACCTGTAGATGTATATTAGAGATTCATAAAGGTATAAATATAGTACTGCAAGAGAATGTAATAGAATGCAAATTTTATATTCATAAGAAGCCAAAAATGTTCCTTTTCAATCAGTGTGGTTCACTGATTAAAGAGAACAAACATTTGCACATGTCTTAACATTACAAACCAAAAAGAGTGCATACACTCCAGAGAATTACAAGTTCAACATCTAGTTCCATCATTACAAACAAGTTAAAGATACAAAAGTTAACATCAGATCAGCAGAGTTAAGTAGCACAGAATCAAACATCACTTCAAGTTCTATTCTCGGAGCTGAGAGAATGGCTGTGATGATTGCCATGAATACTGCCCTCGAGGAGCAAACACAGATCATCCAACCATATTTCCATCCACATCACAAACATGAATCAGATCAGGTAAGAGATCAATGGGGGGTCCTCTAGTATCCAAGCCTATATCCTCTAATTTCTGAACCATATTTAAGTCATTATAGACGGGAACTTGGAATGAGTTCACAGTCTCTAAGTCAGTCAAACTACGTTCCCCTAGGTTTGATTTAGCTAGGTTCTCTAAATAGGAAATCTTATTCTTACAGGATATAGTTACACTTTCTAGGTAAGCCACCTTGTCCTTAATCTCCTTATTTTTTGTTTTAACCTTTTTAAGTTCAGTTTTAAGCTCACTAATCATGACATTCACAGACTCATAATTTGAAAAGAAGATGTCTTCTTATGTAAGTACTGGAGGAAGTACAGTAGGTTCAACCTCTTGAGGTTCACAGGTTGTAAGGGAGATCTGAGGTCTTATATGGTCATTGGTGATATGAGAATCACCCAAGTTAGCAAATTTTTCAGGAAGGTGAACATTACACATCAGAAAGAAACATGTAATGAGAAGACCATAGGGCATGTATCCTACCAGATTAGAATTTATCATGTTTAACAAGATTACATAGGATATACTGAAGTTTATCTTGTTATTATAAAGGAGGTAAATGAGATTTACATCATAAAAGTCAAAATACTTGCATTGATTAGGCTTACATAACACATTGGCCCTAATTATTAAAGCTAAGTGTTGAAATACCCCTTTAAAATACTTAAAATGGATACCACAGTTAACATCACACAACCCCAAAGGTACATCAGACTCAAAGAGGACACCCAACATTAACTCATACTCAGCTTTGTTAAACACAAACAAGGAATAAATATCATGACAAGGAAGTTCACACAAGTGTAAAGGTAAATGCAAAGCTCTGTTTAGACTCTTGTTATCAATGTAAATAACCTTCTTGTTCACAGTGGTAGTAAAATACAGCACACCATCTACTCCCTTTATGATATTCATGTTGCAATAGAATTCACCCATCAAATGTATGAAGTACTGTCTACACAAATGAAAGACTAACCCATCCCATTTAGCAGTTCTGATTACCTTCTCAACTTCACCAGTCAGATTCACACAAATGTCAGGCTGGACATTTTGGATAAGGTCTAGGTATTTCTTTGAGTTGGAAGGGTTTGCAAGGTCTGGAGGAGGGGGTTTGGAACTGTTTGTGTTTGTGTTTGGTTCATTTCTGAGGTTTAATTTCCTAGTGTATACCCTAGCTTGAAAAGGCTTAGAGGGTCTAGGGTTTTGAGCATTTGGGATTTGGAATTTGGAATTTTCTGCTTTGATAGAAAGGAATGGTGTGATTTCTAAATCCTTTTCTAGGGTTCTTGTACAGGGCTCTTTGGTTAGGGTTTCTGGACTGGGAAGTGTTTACAGTTTGGAAGGAAGAATTTTTGTGGTGGATAAACTGTTTCTTTTCCATATCTTGAAGTAGATATGGATTGGTTATGGCTGGTCTTGGTCTAGGGTAATATGGCATTACATTTGGATTCATGACTTGTAAAGTAGAGAAGATAAGCTTTGACTATGTGTGTGTGAATGCAGCAAGTAATAGGTATATATGCATGCACATTGCACAAAATCCAAGATCAGTATAGAAAATAATTTTATTTCAAAGTCACTTTTACTGTTCATGAATAGTGTTTATCATTAAGTGTAGTTTGCCAAAGCATGTTATGTCACATAAGTCCAAATCCTAGGTATTTACTTATTTATTCTAGGACATGATATTTTTATAGCTGTTAAAGGTAAATAGTGACATGAAGTGCCTAATTATACTATTTTAAAACTATTTCAAGTACATAGTGCACAGATTTTGGGAAACTGGTATGATGACAAATTGTGCATTTAAGAATGTTCAGTTTGCTGTCTTAAATATGCAGAAAGTGTAACACCTTTTCAAAGAAATTAATGGAATAACCTTTTTGTTTTTAACACGGAATAATGCATTTATATCTATAGGTAGCTTATGTTAAATGATAAGGAATAAATGAGAATAATATCACATTTAACACAACTGATGCATTTATAATACATGTGGAATTCCATTTAATTCAGATAGTAATTGATATCACACAATCACACAGAATAAACACTAAGTCAGATTTAAACACAATTTCTTCATGGCATTTTAGAGTTTTTTTTAAGATCTCTAAGTGGCCATTAATCACAACAATGATCCAGATATAGAGGTGCTCATGGCTCCCCTGCCAGGTCTTTCTGTGAGGGTAGTGTGTGCTTGTGTTTCAATTACTTGATTTAAGCCTTTGAATTCATATATTAACTCTACATTAAATCATCACTGTATAATCAATCATAGTGTACAAGAGTACATATATCACAGGTAAAGATAAAGATTGAAGTACACAAAAGTTCAATGAATCCAGAAGTATAACACATTTTGAATTCAAATAAATCTGACAGAGCAAACAAGTGCACAGATTTCAAAAGATCAAAAGCACATGACACATTGTAGATTGATTCAAGTAGATACTGATAGTATACAATGAGTCCAGATACATGATACACTGTTAAGCACATAATCTCATAAACATTAACACAGCCATGGATTAGTATGCATTCCTAAATAACAAGTTGATCAGTTAACATGACTTTATCAAATTATTGAGTATAACCAAGCCTGAGTTATTTTTGATTAAGTGAACAAAAGATCTGTTTCAATAAGATCACATAGATTCTTTAGATTGTACAATATTAAGTATTATCTATGCATCTTACACATTGAGTCAGATTATATCAATAAAAGTTCACACTTAATCAGTTTATATCAAATCAGTTTATATCTAAAGACAATTCATATTTTGAATTGAATTAAATGTATATATGTCTACCTAACCACAGAGCACTTGGTTATATCAAATTAACATGATTATCTTAATTAAGATACAATTGCATTTAAAACAATGTTTACAGATCACAAATGTTCAGATTAACCACAATTTATCATTATCCATTTGTTTTCAATTCATTCAGAATTGTTATACCCAGAATAGCAGTTAACTCAAGTCAAGATACATTTTGCACAGGAATTTACTAACAATTCACATATACATATCAATTTTGATCACAAATAGCACATAATCAACTGTAGTCTTGATTTCACCTAATAAATCACATCTGGAGTTTTGTTTTAATCAAATCAGTGACATACCTAAAATACAATTACACACACATATGTCTATATCAAATTATAATCACATATGTTTAAACACTTACACTCAACTTGATTTTCCCAGATAACAGAAAAACAGAGTCCATTTTTGGATCAAAACAAAGTTGTATCTCAATCCAAAGTTTACATACAAGTTACATACATCAATTTTGATCAATCAGTCATGTTTGACTTAATTTTATCAAAAATTATCATACATAAAGTTTTGTTCATATCAATCCAGAGTCATAATTCAAGAAATTTCTCAACTAATATCAATTTATGATCTCGTATAAGCAATTAAATATATTTGAATTCGATTTTCTCAAATTTTTCATAAACCAAGTCTATTTCGAAAAGAAACAAGCATATCTTTCAAGTATTCTCTACAAATAGCACATATACTTCAATAATTTTCAATCACAGATGCTTCAAATCTTCAATTTCACAAAACCTAAAGCATTAACACTCATTTAGGGTTAGATCTGTTCATACCTGAGCCTATAGCCTGGCCTGGCTTACAGGTCTTACCTGGTTAACTCAGTCACGGACTGAGTCAACTTCCAAAACTCTGCATGCATCCATTTTTCTTTATCTCCGATTGATTTTAGCCTTGATTCTGTTCTTCTCCTGCATATTATCTCAATAAAATGGTTAGGGTTTTATCAAATCAGTTATAATCGAATCAAAATGAAAGTATATATGTACGTAAATATGATTTGAATGTTTGATTTGATGATTCTCGATGGATTCATATAAGAATCATCGAAATCATTCATTTTTCCAACCCAAACACGATTAACCTTCAATCGTATGTTACAAACGATGAGGTATGAGTAATAAGCATAGTATATGTATATATTCATCGAGTTTTTGAAAGAAAATGATGAACTTGATCTAGGGTTTACAGAGAGAAGGAAGAGGCGGAAAAAATGAGAGAAGAGGCTAGGGTTAGGAGTGACAACAAGTGCACTGTGCAAACAGTGTATTCGGTTTTATATTAACCGAAATGGATGGCTTAGATTGATCTAAACATACGATCAATGGCCTAGATTAAAATGTTTTAATTTTCTGGGTTTTTAAAAATGGGCTGAAAGAATGATTTTGGGTTGGGTTTTATATATATATATATGTATATATATTGATATGTTTTCGGGTCTTATAATGACTTTGGGCCTTGACTATTGTTTGGGGTGGATTTAAAAATAATAATATTTAATCCAAAAATTATTTATTAGTATATATATTTCGAAAATAGATTTTTTTTATAAACCCAACTAATCATATATATAATATAATATTTTCTCAGAAAAAATATACATATATAATATATTTTGAAAATATTTTTGATAGCCCAAATAATTATATATATATATATATGTATTTAGCCTTTATAAGTCTCAATTGTAATTTATATAATTACTTGAACAGTTTATTTCCTCGGTTAATCAAAGCTATATAAGATCTCACTAAATCCGATCAATAAATTTCTTTGTTGACAAATCTGAATTTACGAGACTTAATAACTCGATCGAGAAAATATCCTTTTCATGAGATAGGCTTAAATATCCAAAAGATAGATAAAAATTCCATTGTCTATCTATTTTATTGATTCCAACATTCCTAAATCCAAGCGGAGTTTAGTGAATCTATCAGAATTCAATGGTTTTGTGAATATGTCAGCGAGATTGAACTCAGTATCTATATGAGTCATTTTTATGTCGCCTTTATTGACATGATCACGTAAGAAGTGATGTCTCACATCTATATGTTTAGATCTTGTGTGTAATACGGGATTTTTGCTAAGATCAATAGCACTCGTATTATCACATAATATTGAGATCACTTCAAATTTTATATTATAGTCAGCAAGTGTTTGCTTCATTCATAATATTTGAGCACAACACTTTGTAGCTGCTATATATTCAGCTTCTGTAGTCGAGATGGATACGGAGTTTTGTTTCTTTGAAAACCAAGAAACTAGGCATCCACCGAGAAACTGACACGTACCACTAGTACTTTTTCTATCAACTAAATGACCGGCATAGTCCGAATCAGAAAAACATACTAAGTCAAATGGTATACCCTTAGGATACCAAAGACCAACATCAGTGGTTCCTTTAAGATATCTCAATATCCTTTTTACCGCTGATAAATGAGATTCTTTTGGTGTGACTTGAAATCTAGCACACTTACAAACACTATATTGAATATCGGGACGACTTGCAGTGATATAGAGCAAGCTACCTATCATTCCTCGATATTTCTTTGTGTCTACAGGAATTCCTTTTGGATATTCCGTTAATTTATCGGATGTAGACATAGGAGTAGAGAAGGGTTAGGCATTTTCCATTTTGAACTTTTTCAACATCTCTTTACAATATTTTGATTGAGAGATATGGATGCCTTCATCTGATTACCTTATTTGCAATCCTAAAAAGAAGTTTAATTCTCCCATCATACTCATCTCGAATTCTTTACTCATATTTTCCGAAAATTCTTTACTCATATTTTCCGAGAATTCTTTACATAGTGCATCATTTGTTGAACCAAAGATGATGACATTTAACATATATTTGTACGAGCAATATATCATCATTTTCTTGCCTCGTAAATAAGGTTCTATCGGACGTTCCCATTCTAAATTTATTTTCTAAGAGGAACTTGCTCAACCTTTCATACCAAGCTCTTGGAGCTTGTTTTAACCCATATAAGGCCTTATATAATTTATAGACGTAATCTGGATGGTTTGCATCTTCAAAACCGGGAGGTTGTTTGACATATACTTCTTCTTCTAATATCCCGTTTAAGAATGCAAATTTCACATCCATTTGGTATACTTTGATATTTTTATGACATGCATAGGCTAGTAGCATTCTTATTGCTTCTATTCTTGCTACCAGCGCATATGTTTCATCAAAGTCTATACCTTCTATTTGGGTATATCCTTGTGTGACTAATCTCGCTTTATTTCGAACTACCATTCCATTTTCATCTAATTTATTTCGAAATACCCATTTGGTGCCAATTATAGAGGTATCACGAGGCTTTGGGACAAGTTCCCAAACTTTACTTCGAGTAAATTGGAGTAGTTCCTCTTGCATTGCAGAGATCCAATCCTCATCTAATAAAGCCTCTTTAGCGGTCTTACGTTTTATTTGAGATAAAAAGCTAAGATGATTCACAACGTTTTGAACTTGTGATCGTGTTTGAACTCCCTTCCTTAAGTCTCCAAGAACATTTTCCAGTGGATGACTTCTTATAGTAGGAATGGCTTTGGGTAGTTCATCCTCTTTTTCGTCTATTTCTAATGGATTCTTATTGACGAGACTCCCGAGATCCATATTTTCAAATTGTCGAATGATAATTTCAGTATCATCTTTCTCGACATTTTCTTGATCAACAAGATCTTTATATTTCGCATGTGGTTTACTTTCATCAAATGCTACATTCATTGATTCTTCCACCACAAGCAACTTTAGATTAAACACTCAATAAGCTTTACTATTATTCGAGTATCCAAGAAATATACCTTCGTCCGACTTGAGATCAAATTTTGTAAGGTATTCTTTTGAATTTTATATGAAGCATTTGCTTCTGAATACTCGGAAGTAGCTTAACTTTGGAGTTTTTCCAAAATAGAGCTCGTAAGGAGTCTTTTGTTTTATAGGTCGTAGCAAAATCCGATTAAGAATATGGCAAGCCGTCGACATGACCTCGGCCCAAAAATATTTTGGTCGACGATATTTATTTAGCATTGTGCTAGCCATTTCTTGGAGTGTTCTATTTTTCCTTTCAACAACTCCATTTAATTGTGGGGTATACGGAGCGGAAAAATTATGTGTGATGCCATATTCATCACAAAAGTTGGTAAAATTGGAATTCTCAAATTCTTTACCATGATCGGTTCTTATATAGACTATGGTTGTATTTTGTTGATTTTGAATCCTTTTGCATAGAGAGGAAAAGGATTCAAAAGCATCGGTTTTGGCTTTGAGAAATTCTGTCCACGTAAATCGTGAATAATCATCTATGATTACTAGATTCTTGTGAATTCAAGAGCTCTCTATGAGATACATTTTATATATGTTTTAACTAAGTGTTTTATGGAGAAACCATGCTTTAAAACCTTTGCATGCTACTGAAATTTCACTATATAATCATGTTTAGCCATGCATGCTAGTTTTAAGATGTTAATATGATGATCAACCATGTTGTGTATGCTACTCTTCTCAAAATCATGTTTTCATGTTTAAAAATCTATAAATTCGAATTATTTGTGCTTGAAATAGATTGTCTCCATGATATATTTCTTAATAATAGTTAAGATAAGATATATTTCATGATTATTAAGGTTGAGTAATAGGTACAAGTCGAATTTACAAGAATTTAAACTCTATGTTTTAGCCGAAATCTTGTTAAGTGTTTTCCATGAGTTGCATGTTATATTTTTATTTGCATGTTGGTGTTCTAGGGCATGGATGATCTCCACTCCTGTTGAGGCACTATTTTAGGATGTTGATGCACTAGGTTTGCTTTGATAAAGGTTGGATGTTTGGTTAATAAGTGGGAGTCAAGGTGGAAATGGATTAGTTAGTGTTTGCATTTTTCCAGATTTGATGCACTAGTTTATGGGGAAGTTTTGAATGAGCATTTGTTGTGCACTTTGAGGCCCAATCCACCAGAATCTAGCAATAGGAGTATATAATAGGTTTTAGGTGTTTTTGGAGGTTTGTAAGATGTTTGGTTAGGTGCACGAGTGGAATCATAAAATATGTCCAGCAGGGGACAGTTTTGTTGCAACTTAGAAATAGGAAGTTTTGACCATGTCATAGGTAGGCCCTCATTAGGCCCTGTTGGGCCTTAGTTAGAGGGAGTGTCATAGGATTTTTTGCAGCCATAGTTCATAGGAATTGATTTAGAATAATGTGTCACAAGTTAGTTCAAGTCAGGACCTTTTCTACCCAGAAAAAAAGGGGAACCATGGACTTTAAGCTTAGGCCTAGGGAGGCCCAAGCTAGGCCCTTGAACCACATCAGGTTCGGGAGTTGCCTTATGATCAGAAGAGTCTAGTGTAGAATTTTTGGAGGTAAACTTGTAGTGTAAGAGTGTCTAATGCACTCAAAAAACCATAGATGTCATTCCGAAATTTACCTTAGTAAGCACCTTCACTTACCACATAGTTTTAGAGCATTTATGAGTGAGGCCTAGGTTGACCACTATAGTTGCAAGATAGAATAAAGCCAGTAGAGTGAAAGGCCCAAGTGAGGGTCAATAGGTTTTGGATAGTTAAGTAAAGGCACATCGAGTTAGGAGGTCAAAATTTGGAGACTTTGTCTAGTTTAGCGATCAAGTGACTTAAGTTGTGGAATGAGATCATCCAAGCCTATTATTACAATATGGTGTGTGTGTGTGATATTATGTGGTATTTAAAATATGGTATGTGAGCATATGTGGCTATGTGTACTATTATGTTTATAAGGCTATTATAAATTGCGTGCATATAGGCCTAAGTGCCATTTGTGTTTAATTTTGGGTTGTAAGTAGGTTGCGTTGGTGAGAATATATTATAATGAAGTTATTATTAATTGTGTAGGATCTCGAGACGAGGGTAAACTTGCCATAAAGGTTGAGTAAAGCTTACAGTTGCTCCTACTTTCCAGTCCAGTCCGGCCTTCTCAAGGCAAGTGATTCAACCTACTTTTTAGTTTACACTGCGAATGTGTGATAACTAGTTCTTATATATATGATACGAGTATCCTGATTAACCTTGTTATACCCAGACCAAGTGATTCTCAAATCTATCTTCGTATTATATAGAAATGACATGAACCCGCAAGTACTTATTGCAAGTAGATCAAAAATCATACCATGCTAGTATACCAAAGTAATCAGGATGCCATGATAAAATAGAGAATTGTTATAATACCTGATTGATCTTTTTGATTAAAATGCTATTGATTACTGAGAAATCTTGATTTTACACCCTGATGCTTGATTTAACTCTTGTAAGAACCCCGATAGAAACTTTATCTTGATACCTAAAAGCCAGATATTCTTTAAAGTCGTTCACGATTGTTTGATATCCCTATCCTTACCCTAAAGCTTGACATCCTGATATACCTTGAGCTGATAATCACTTTCTTTATATCATAACACCTCTATCATACTTGTAACCAGTAATGCTTATCTTCTTGATGTTCTAATACCTATACCTTGTCTAAAATCATTGCTTTAAGCCTAGTTTGGCATTACTCTTTCATATTATCCAATAACCCTACTAAATCTCCTTGTCAAAATTCTTGTAAATGGAAACCTTTCAATTACCCTGATAGAGTAAAGTCTAGTGGATCATGGCCCTAAGATTTAGTGAACATAATTCCAGTATTTCAAGTCAATCTACAATCCCTTGATAAAGATGTTTACTGTTTAAGAAATTTTATTATCAATCAGCATCAATTTTTGAAATAATTAAAATTTGGATTTTCAGTCCCAAAGAGGGATAAATGTTTTCTTTAAATAGTGGATCTGGACTGAGACGCAAGTCCTTTCCACACTGATATTGTAGGCTTAAAATTTTCCTAGGGATCCCATTAATGTTTTAGAACCCAGCGAGTTCGGGATTACTTCGCGGCTGATCACCGGCTGTAATCCGTAGCGTCATAAAATGATTTTTGATTAAGATAGAATTTTTAAAAAAAATTTTGATTCAAGCAAATGATGCCATCACCCAAAAGTTCATCTCTTGTTATTATTAGTTATATCTTCACATTGTCATTCTTTAATATATATCTCGATTTATGTTTTGTATCATATTGTTTAGCACTTATTGAGCATTTGGCTCACTACTTGCCTTAACCCTGATATTACAGCTAGCAGCTATGGTTAGATTCAAGCAGACAGCACGTAAGACTTGTGATGCCGATGCGTATGTCCGAGCTCAGGTAGAATAAGAGATAGTTTTGTGTGAGGACTCGATATTAAAACCAGTTGTAATAGTTAGTAGTGTTGGGCTGTTCCAAACCCTAAACTGTAAGATCTTGGATTCAGTTATATTTACTTTCTTTTAAATATTATAATAGTTATATATTATGTATTGTTAAGTTGGGGGGTATGACATTAGGCATACGCTAACTTGCTTGCTCATATCCGGTGACTAGTTGTACGTTGGAATTTCTAACCTTTCTATTTCCGATATCCCCGATGCCGACAATGTTTCCTTTGCTATTATCTCCAAATGTTACGCTCCCCGCGATAACCTTTTTAATGTTGTTCAAGAGTGACTTGTTGCCGGTCATGTGTCTTGAACACCCACTATCAAGGTACCATATGTCTTATTTCAGGTCAAGACAAACCTACAAAACAAATTAATTGAATTTATATGTATCCCTTTGTCTTGAGGGTCCTGGGGTTAGTACATCATAAAGAGCATTTGAATGTTTATAAGCATGGCTAGGTATGTCATTATCTTCCTTAAGAACATGAACCTTTCTAAGTACATACTTTCTAGTTGGTTAATTTCTAGATGTACCATAGAATCTAGATTGAGCATGATAAGCATTATGTCTATTATTATCATGATGATATGCATATCTAAGAAATTGATGTCTTTTAAGTGCATAATCATTATGGTTGACATGATGTTGGTTGCTACTATTTGGATAGGTTGATGAGACCTTTATTGCCTTTGATCTTTATATTCCATATTTTTTGTAAGGCACACCCTTATCATCTTTCTTATATGATTCCTTGCGAATCCATACATGATTTCCCTTAATTTCACCATTCTTGAATTTACAATATTGAACAGTGTGTCCAATCTTGTTACAATAAGAACATTTATATGATGGTGATTCAGGTGAAGTCTTAGTTGGTGATACAAATCTCCGAATATTATTTTTATGAGGATAATTCTTATTATATCCTAAACCTTCATGATTGTATGAGGTTTTTGTATGCACCATTTGATCCAATATCTTATTTCCTTTTATAAATCTTTGAAGAACATTTTCAAGAATTTTATTATCTTTTTGTAAGGCATCAATCTTGTTATTAAGGATTATTTCTTGATCCTTAACTTGAGCTATGAGCTTATGATTTTCTTCTTTCAACTTTTGAGCTTCAATTGTAAGCTCGTTGATCTTTATTAGCTCATTTTCTTTATCAAGATTGTCTTTAGAAGATGTTTCTTTATTTTGAACACTTGATTCCACTTGAATCTTTAGGTTCAATATATCAACATGAAGTTTACATATATTTTCATTCAATTGAACCTTTTCACATACCATCTCTTCCTCTTTGAGCATTAGTGATATATTCTCTATTTCAAGGTTGATTATATTTTCTTGAAGTTTATTTACTTCAACCTTGATGAGATGGTTTTGATCTTTTAGAGATGTAATCTCTTTTTCATCTTGGACTCTTGAGTCCATCATCCGAGTATACTCTTTATTTTGAGTATGATGTATTTCTTCTATTTTCATTTTCTCGGACCATACTAAGTGAAGCCATTGATCAACATCTTTGTATTTACTTTTATATTCTACCACAAGTCCAATTAAATCTTGCTTATTCATGTCCATAAGTGATAAATTAGATTCATCCAATAATGACTAATTTGAGACGTAGTTAGATATTACCTCTTCATTTGTAGAGGAGACTTCCCTAGATGTAGTTTCTTCTCCGAGAGCCATCAGGCATAGATTCACCATTTCTTCACTAACTTTCGGAGCTTCTTCATCTTCACTCAAATCCCAACCATTTTCAGCCACGAGATTTCGTCCCTTTGAAAGTTTAGGACATTCTCTTTTATAGTGATCGGGTTGTTTACACTCAAAACACACATCTTGTGTTTCCTCCGGAGATGCATCTTTTGGTTTTGGAGGAGTGTAGACGGGATGAGCAGTAGAGACATTGGCATTACTATAGGTATTCATATTTTGATTGCCTTTACCTTTGTTGTAGCTCGTTGACGGAAAATTATTCTTATAGTTGGAAGAATAATTTTTGGAGTAATTAGGCCTTCCGTTAGAGTTAAAAACACTTTGTTGATTATTTGATTTTAGGAAACCTTTTCCGTATCTTTGAGCTTTACTTTGAAGCACACGACAGAGTTGTTTCGTGAGAAGAACAATTTCACTTTCATTGAGATTTTGAAGTTCCTCGTTTAACTCCTCATAGTTTTCATCTTTATCTATTAATATGGCCTTTAGTGCCATATTTTTCTTTTTGTCCTCCACTTTAGGAGCAACCTTTTCCGGAATATTATCTTCTTCGTAAGCACGAAGATTTCCGAAGAGGTTATCAATCTTATACTCATTTAGATTGTGCATCTCTTTTATGGTAGTAACTTTGACTTTCCAACTTGGAGGTAGAGATTTAAGCACTCGTCTATTCTTTTCATTTTGAGTATAATTCTTTCCAAGTTGAGATAATTCATCGATTATACGAGTAAATCTTATTTCCATATCGATGATATTTTCTCCTTCTTGGAGTTTAAAGTTCTCATAATCTTGGATCAATGTTTCCATCCGAGAATATTTTATATCAGTGGTTCCTTTATAGGTTACCACTAATTTGTTCCACATCTCTTGTGCCGACTTGCAATTATTTACTCTTTTGTATTCTTTTTCCGCAAGTGCACTTGTGAGAACCATTTCCGCCTTGGCGGCTATATTCAATGTGGCTTCTTCCTCGAGATTGTATTCACAAACATTCTTTTCGATGAGGATGTCATCGACAATTTTGGTAGGTATGCGAACACCGTCTCGATAGCAATCCAAACTTTGACTCCTTGAGATCTTGCATAAATGCGAAATCTAGTTTTCCATGTTGCAAAGTTGGTGCCATCGAACAGAGGAGGTCGTGAGCTTGACAATCCTTCACCACAACCAACGGGATTAATATACACCATTTGGACCACTTTTTGTTGTGTCTGTAAATCTGCAAATCACTTAACAAACACGTTAAAAAGCACTGCTCTGATACCAATTGTTAGGTCCCGTATGAGGGCTATATTAAGCTAGAAGGGGGGGTTGAATAGCTTAATTACCAATTTAAAATTTATTATGGCGTTTTAAAATAATGTTATCCCTTTTTAAAACTTTACCGAGTGGTTATGCAGTTTATATGTGTGGAAAATAAAGTGCAAGGAAAGAAAATACCACACGGTGATTTTATCCTGGTTCGCGATGGCGCAACCTTTAATAGATTCAGTAACCCCTACTCCAGTCCCCGAGCTCCTCTCCCGGACTCCGGATTTTCCCTTAATATAAACTCGCTCCTTTAGTAGGCGGAGAAGCCTTTACACCCTTACAAATATTTATCTTGGTACGTAACACAAGGGTCACCACCTCATAATAAAGTAATTCTTACACAACTTATCTTAGACAAGAACTTCCCGCTATCTCTTCAAAGTTGATGTAGATCCCTTGTGTGGACTTGGCTTCCTTAGCTTTCATCGGTCTCGGATCTTAGTATCCGTTCTTGGGTCTTTCCTCTTCTTCACGGTGCAAATACGACTAACTCCCCGCTAGTGCGTTTGAGACTTGGGTCTTAGAACGAAGATCACCTCACGTCACCTCACCTCACTGCGAAACTAATAAGACAATCCACAAAACATAAAGTATGGAGAAAATATGTGTTGAACTAGTATGTTACGGTACTAGCCCAAAAGATAGTATAATATTCAAATAAGAATATTAATACTCTATATGTATACTTGACATGAGATATAAAATGTTATATTAAGTATACTTTTGATTACTCTGTCTCTATGGATTATGTTAATCAGAGTAATATAAGAAGTCCGTTATATGTATAATCAATATGGATTATGACTTCTTTGATCTTCAAGCTCAATACGTATACTTAACTCGGAATATATATTTATGTGTCAAGTATACTTATGATTACTCCATCTTTGTAAAATATATGTTTATCAGAGTAATAAGAAGTCTTGTATATATGTATAAGCACTATGGCGTATGACTTCTTTTGTATTCTTCTTCTTTCAATTATGTATTTATGGATCGAAGAATACTTTGGTTACAATATCAGAATTGTACCTATCCTTTTAAGCTCCTAGGCTTATGGATTTAGTGTACTTATTATTTGACGATTATGTGGTCAAAGTATACTTTTAACTTCAAGCAACTTTATAGGTTCTATGATTCTTAGCCAAGGTCCAAATAATAGAAGTGCAAGTAATTGGCTTTGAATTTGTGCTTTTGAAGTTTAGGTGGATGATTACGAAGTTTACTATTGATCGACTTATAATCCCCCGGAACACTGAAGATGCTAGAAGGGGTTATAAGTGATACCTTTCGTAATGATACTATATACACGAACTATGCGTTGACCAAGATCGAGATAAATGAAATGCAAAGTAATTGGTAAACTCGTGTGATTAAATCCACCTTTGAAGCTTAGACGGATGATTAAGAAGTTTAAATATATCGAATAAAAACCCCACGGAACACTAAGGTGCTAGAAGGGGATTATACAATATCTTTCGTAATTGGACTATATACACGAACTATGCGTTGGCCAAGATCCAAATAATAGAAGTGCGAGTAATTGGCCAACTCGTGTGATTTAATCCATCTCTTATATTTGACAAAATTATGAAGATCACTATTGATCGATTTAGAATCTCTCGGAACACTAGAGATGTTAGCGAGATTATAAAAAGATACATTTCATAATTATACTATATTCACGAAATATGTTGGTCAAGATCGAGATAAATAAAGTGCAAGTAATTGACCAACTCGTGATGTCAATTATGAAATCTCACTCGTGAGGAGTTATTTAGAAATTTATGAAATCTCACTCGTGAGGAGTTATTTAGAGATTTAAGTACTTGTATATTATAGATCTTCTTCGTTTAGAGTTCGATTTGAAGATCAAGTACTTATTCGAATTCCGAGTTCGAATCTTCGTTCTCTTTTCTTAGAGAACCTTCTTTATAGGAGATCTTGTATTAGAGCTTGAGATGAAGTAGAGAAATTAAGTACAAATCTCAAAATAAAGAAAACCAAAGAAGAAGCTAAAAACTCACCACTTTTGGAAAACGGTCGGAAAAGTTGGCCGGAAAAATTCACCGGA
The DNA here is from genome assembly GCF_009905375.1 of Apium graveolens. Lineage (NCBI taxonomy): Eukaryota > Viridiplantae > Streptophyta > Magnoliopsida > Apiales > Apiaceae > Apium > Apium graveolens. The sequence continues at coordinate 228,229,618 of NC_133652.1, forward strand.
GGTTCGGCCTAATTTTGGCACTATGAACGAACTTGGGCAGCCCTTCGGGAGGCCAGAAAATGGTGGTGGATGAGCTCACTTGTTGGGAACAAGCTTGGTTGTGTGAAGCTAAGCTTGGATATCAAAAACCTTAAGTATATGTGTATATATTAAAGAGAGAAAAGGTTTTTGAGAAGAAGTGTGTGTATAGAATTTGAAAGAGATGACGAGAGGCACTTCTTGAAAAATTCCCAGCAAGTATTTGTCTCTTTAGCTTTGTTAAAATGGGTTGGGGTGGGGGTTTATTTATAGAGGAAGTTGGGTGGAATGAATGGTTAAGATTTGAGAAGGAATGGATGGTGGATGGAGTGTATCACATGGTTGATGACATGGCAAGTAGGTTGTGTTTCTTTGCAAGCGGGAAGGAAGCACAAGATAGTATCCATTCAAATCTCAGCTGATATATATATTAAATATATATTTTCCTTTCCTTTTAATCATTCTTTAATTACTTTAATTAAGGGTTAAGCACCATTAATTATGATCACCCCAAAAACTCTTAAATAAATATCATAAAAAAATATGATAATTACCTAAATATTATAAAATGATGTCCTGCAAAGTTTGGTCAATAATGGTCAATGGTAGCTAGGTCAAACGTGGTCAACTATGGGACCAACTTCCTCGAAATTCATGTCGGACAAAAATTCTCGAAACGCTACAAATTTTTTACCATGCATATAAAATACCATTTAAGTGATCCATAAAATTTTTCAAGTAATTCTAGTATGTGGAAGTATTTATTTAGATTTAAAGCGGTTCTGTCAGCCTTTACTTTCGAATAAAAATACTATTGGTCTTTGAATGACAGAGATGGATATTTTGACCAAAGTTTTGACTTGTATAGATACTTAAAATATATTTCCTAATATATAAAATGTATTTGAGTGGTGGGAAATATTTTTGAGTATTTTTGAATAATTTTCTCCGAGAAATACTGATTTTACGAAACGGGAGAAAATTACTTTACGAACACACATATGGGTGTAAAAATGGATATTAATACTTCAACCATGAATATTAATAAACTTTGAATAAAAACTCTTTTGAAGGATGTAAAATATATTTAGGAGCAAAGACTAAAACATTTTTGATTTAGCACGATATCTCTAAAGAATATTTCTGATATATTCCTTATTCGGGCTTGTTGCCTTAGTGATGTTGCAACTGTGATCTAAAAAATATCATAACTTGATATTTCTTAATTGATCAACTTGCCTTAGAGATATATTCCATAAAATATAATTTTTAATGTTTTTAGAATAATGGATTATCATTTTTATAAATAGTCTTGAAAATAATTTAGCTGGTTTGACTATTTGACTTTGATCTGGATCAATTAAAATCATGTCCTAATAAAGAGGATCTAAGTGTACTTAAATTTTATGTTTAATCATACAAATACCAAAATGAATAATATATCGAAGATATCCTTTCACAAAGATATGACAGAGAATAGTTTAAGGGGATTTAAAATGAAAGTTGTGCGATTAGTGATTATGTGTGTAATATAACGACTCGTATATTTTTTTTAATATCTAAATGTGTAATTATTGATTGATTAAATAAATCAAATGTGTGTATTGGCTTTGACCGCTATGTGTTGTTTTATTATTATCTATGTGTGTGAATTATGGTGTCCAGGGTGGTTCGTGTAATTAATTATGGACTTGTATTGAATTGTTTTCACTTTTAAAAGTGGATTTAATACAAGTTTATTTGTGTAAATATGTGGATTGTCTCTAAAATTGTTTTTCTGACTTTATAATATCGATATTTATTTTTTGGGATTTTATAAAAGTTAGAAATCAATATTTCATTAATTGTTTAGCCCTGAGTGATTTTCTGATTGTATTTATTCGTAAAATCTGTATTTAATTCCCGAATTCTTCAAAAATTATGAAACTCATATTTATTTAAGTTTGAAATATTCCGAGAATTTTAAAATTATTTTGGGAATTTTTGGGATTAATTTCACCCGCACATTGTTTCGTTTAATTGATAAAAGCGGGTATAAATTGTGTTTCAGAAATTATTCTAAAACTATGAAATTTATGTTTTTATTAACTTCGGGATATTTGTAACCTTTTAAGGCTATTTTCATAATTTTCTAAAATTATTTTACATGTAGCTCGGTTCGTTAATCATTAAATGCGGGTACAAGATATGTTTCAAATTTACTTTAAGAATTATGAAAAATCTATTTTTAATAACTTTGGATTATTCGGGACATTTTAAGATTTTATTTGGAATTTTCAGGATTATTTTTATTCATACAATTATATCGTTAAATGTCAAGTTCGGGTCAATAAAGCCTGCAATTGAAATTCAGTACACGTGTTTTGTTCTCGGGCGTGTTCTTATCTCGTGCCTATCTGTAATTGGCTGTCAATTGATAAGGATAGAAAAGGGTAGCAGCCATCCTTATTCTTCCTTTTCCTTCACTTTGCACCATCACTCTTCCTGTCTCATTTTTTTCTCTCTACTTCGATCTCTTCCCTTCCCTGTACGCGGTTTGCCGCCGTGATTTTCCGGTGGTAACACCGCCGCCACTGCAATTGTTTCAATCGCCGCGTTCTGTTTCATTCCGGTCCCTTTCCTGTGATTTTTCCGATTCTGCTCTTGCTTGTTGATGCGCGTATATATATGTATACATATGTTTATGTGTGTGCGTGTATGTGTGTGGTCAGTGGTGAGGGTTGTTACGCTGCCCTCCTTGTTTTTCCGGCAAGGAGGCGGTGGCGCGTGTGGCTTTTGTGCGCGTGTGATGGTTACTGTTGCCTCTGTTGTCCTTGTTCGATTGTTTTGATGGGATTTTTTATTTAATTTTCTGCAGGGTATTAATGATTGTAGTTTGTGATTAATCATATTTTGCGAGAAGTTAAGTTTATTAATCGGTGAAGTTCGCGTTGGAAACCCAGGGAATTACTCGGGTACCCGCAGAATTTTGTCGTCGTATGCGATGAAGTTTTACGAGCGGACGGTGGAAGGTGAAGAGTTATTTCTGAGTCCTCAAATTATAAATAAATAATATCTAATTCATAAAAGTTATTTCGAGAATCGGGCCGGTCGTTTATTAAATATGACAGTCGTACAAGTTAATTTGGATCATAATTGAGAAATTGTGTAATTGATTTTGTTGGATTGTGATTTGTGGGTTGTTGTGATTGACGTCGGATTGCTTCGACGGGTTAGCCAATAAATAAAGAAAGTGCTGCCTGATTTCCGGGAAATCGGGCTACGGAAATACGGGAGCGTATCCGGTAATTATCGGAATGTCGAACGAGTATAAATAAGTATATACATATATTCTGTGCGGAACGTGATTGTATGTTGTGGTGAATGTTCTGATAAAACCCAATAACCCTAATTTCGTAAAATGACGAGTATACGTATTTTCTGAAAACGAACACCGAACCGATTTTCGAGAACGTGAACCCTAAATTGATTTGTGTATAGTAATAATGTATATAAGTACGAGTCGGGATTTGATATCGAATGGGTAGATGTGTTAATGAGGAAATGTCAAGCATACCTAGACGTCTAACATAGGCTATTTCGATTCTGTAGGTTCTAGTAGAAAAACCCGAAGTTGAAAAACCCGAGAGTTGGCGTTGGACTAAAGATAACCTATGATCAGTCGACAAGCGCAACGAGGTTCCAAGCGAAGGACCTGAGCGTTGAAGTCGGATCCAGGATAGTCAAATAGTAAATCGATAAAGCCGAGTGTCCTGAATCCGTTCAAGTTCAATCAGAGATAGTTGTAACGCTCTGCAAGGCAAGTACCCCTGACCATTCTTTTATGGTTCAGTACGTATGAATAGCTAAATGTTTTATTCTCGTAATGGAACATAAACATTTTAAGTTACGTATCCCCTGTCGTTATAAATCATTGTTTTCAAATTATTTTGGGGAAAAGTAACTTCGCAAGGTACCTATCTCGAATGAAATGATTTGCGAACTGGATTTTATATGTGTGCTGGTTAAAATAAATGATTTTGAAAATGAGATAGGTACAAGTGTTTTGAAAACTGGATAAAACGGTCAGATATGAGAATCACCCAAGTTAGCAAATTTTTCAGGAAGGTGAACATTACACATCAGAAAGAAACATGTAATGAGAAGACCATAGGGCATGTATCCTACCAGATTAGAATTTATCATGTTTAACAAGATTACATAGGATATACTGAAGTTTATCTTGTTATTATAAAGGAGGTAAATGAGATTGACATCATAAAAGTCAAAATACTTGCATTGATTAGGCTTACGTAACACATTGGCCCTAATTATTAAAGCTAAGTGTTGAAATACCCCTTTAAAATACTTAAAATGGATACCACAGTTAACATCACACAACCCCAAAGGTACATCAGACTCACAGAGGACACCTAACATTAACTCATACTCAGCTTTGTTAAACACAAACAAGGAATAAATATCATGACAAGGAAGTTCACACAAGTGTAAAGGTAAATGCAAAGCTTTGTTTAGACTCTTGTTATCAATGTAAATAACCTTCTTGTTCACAGTGGTAGTAAAATGCAGCACACCATCTACTCCCTTTATGATATTCATGTTACAATAGAATTCACCCATCAAATGTATGAAGTACTGTCTACACAAATGAAAGACTAACCCATCCGATTTAGCAGTTCTGATTACCTTCTCAACTTCACCAGTCAGATTCACACAAATGTCAGGCTGGACATTTTGGATAAGGTCTAGGTATTTCTTTGAGATGGAAGGGTTTGCAAGGTCTGGAGGAGGGGGTTTGGAACTGTTTGTGTTTGTGTTTGGTTCATTTCTGAGGTTTGATTTCCTAGTGTATACCCTAGCTTGAAAAGGCTTAGAGGGTCTAGGGTTTTGAGCATTTGGGATTTGGAATTTGGAATTTTCTGCTTTGATAGAATGGAATGGTGTGATTTCTAAATCCTTTTCTAGGGTTCTTGTACAGGGCTCTTTGGTTAGGGTTTCTGGACTGGGAAGTGTTTACAGTTTTGAAGGAAGAATTTTTATGGTGGATAAACTGTTTCTTTTCCATATCTTGAAGTAGATATGGATTGGTTATGGCTGGTCTTGGTCTAGGGTAATATGGCATTGCATTTGGATTCATGATTTGTAAAGTAGAGAAGATAAGCTTTGACTAAGTGTGTGTGAATGCAGCAAGTAACAGGTATATATGCATGCACATTGCACAAAATCCAAGATCAGTATAGAAATAATTTTATTTCAAAGTCACTTTTACTGTTCATGAATAGTGTTTATCATTAAGTGCAGTTTGCCAAAGCATGCTATGTCACATAAGTCCAAATCCTAGGTATTTACTTATTTATTCTAGGATATGATATTTTTATAGCAGTTAAAGGCAAATAGTGACATGAAGTGCCTAATTATACTATTTTAAAACTATTTCAAGTACATAGTGCACAGATTTTGGGAAACTAGTATGATGACAAATTGTGCATTTAAGAATGTTCAGTTTGCTGTCTTGAATATGCAGAAAGTGTAACACCTTTTCAAAGAAATTAATGGAATAACTTTTTGTTTTTAACACGGAATAATGCATTTATATCTATAGGTAGCTTATGTTAAATGATAAGGAATAAATGAGAATAATATCACATTTAACACAACGGATGCATTTATAATACATGTGGAATTCCATTTAATTCAGATAGTAATTAATATCACACAATCACACAGAATAAACACTAAGTCAGATTTAAACACAATTTCTTCATGGCATTTTAGAGTTTTTTTTAAGATCTCTAAGTGGCCATTAATCACAACAGTGATCCAGATACAGAGGTGCTCATGGCTCCCCTGCCAGGTCTTTCTGTGAGGGCAGTGTGTGCTTGTGTTTCAATTACTTGATTTAAGCCTTTGAATTCATATATTAACTCTACATTAAATCATCACTGTATAATCAATCATAGTGTACAAGAGTACATATATCACAGGTAAAGATAAAGATTGAAGTACACAAAAGTTTAATGAATCAAGAAGTATAACACATTTTGAATTCAAATAAATCTGACAGAGCAAACAAGTGCACAGATTTCAAAAGATCAAAAGCACATGACATATTGTAGATTGATTCAAGTAGATACTGATAGTATACAATGAGTCCAGATACATGATACACTGTTAAGCACATAATTCTCATAAACATTAACACAGCCATGGATCAGTATGCATTCCTAAATAACAAGTTGATCAGTTAACATGACTTTATCAAATTATTGAGTATAACCAAGCCTGAGTTATTTTTGATTAAGTGAACAAAAGATCTGTTTCAATAAGATCACATAGATTCTTTAGATTGTACAATATTAAGTATTATCTATGCATCTTACACATTGAGTCAGATTATATCAAGAAAAGTTCACACTTAATCAGTTTATACCAAATCAGTTTATATCTAAAGACAATTCATATTTTGAATTGAATTAAATGTATATATGTCTACCTAACCACAGAGCACTTGGTTATATCAAATTAACATGATTATCTTAATTAAGATACAATTGCATTTAAAACAATGTTTACAAATCACAAATGTTCAGATTAACCATAATTTATCATTATCCATTTGTTTTCAATTCATTCAGAATTGTTATACCCAGAATAGCAGTTAACTCAAGTCAAGATACATTTTGCACAGGAATTTACTAACAATTCATATATACATATCAATTTTGATCACAAATAGCACATAATCAACTGTAGTCTTGATTTCACCTAATAAATCACATCTGGAGTTTTGTTTTAATCAAATCAGTGACATACCTAAAATACAATTACACACACATATGTCTATATCAAATTATAATCACATATGTTTAAACACTTACACTCAACTTGATTTTCCCAGATAACAGAAAAACATAGTCCATTTTTGGATCAAAACAAAGTTGTATCTCAATCCAAAGTTTACATACAAGTTACATACATCAATTTTGATCAATCAGTCATGTTTGACTTAATTTTATCAAAAATTATCATACATAAAGTTTTGTTCATATCAATCCAGAGTCATAATTCAAGAAATTTCTCAACTAATATCAATTTATGATCTCGTATAAGCAATTAAATATATTTGAATTCGATTTTCTCAAATTTTTCATAAACCAAGTCTATTTCGAAAAGAAACAAGCATATCTTTCAAGTATTCTCTACAAATAGCACATATACCTCAATAATTTTCAATCACAGATGCTTCAAATCTTCAATTTCACAAAACCTAAAGCATTAACACTCATTTAAGGTTAGATGTGTTCATACCTGAGCCTGTAGCCTGGCCTGGCTTACAGGTCTTACCTGGTTGACTCAGTCACGGACTGAGTCAACTTCCAAAACTCTGCATGCATCCATTTTTCTTTATCTCCGATTGATTTTAGCCTTGATTCTGTTCTTCTCCTGCATATTATCTCAATAAAATGGTTAGGGTTTTATCAAATCAGTTATAATCGAATCAAAATGAAAGTATATATGTACGTAAATATGATTTGAATGTTTGATTTGATGATTCTCGATGGATTCATATAAGAATCATCGAAATCATTCATTTTTCCAACCCAAACACGATTAACCTTCAATCGTATGTTACAAACGATGAGATATGAGTAATAAGCATAGTATTTATATATATTCATCGAGTTTTTGAAAGAAAACGATGAACTTGATCTAGGGTTTACAGAGAGAAGGAAGAGGCGGAAAAAATGAGAGAAGAGGCTAGGGTTAGGAGTGACAACGAGTGCACTGTGCAAACAGTGTATTCGGTTTTATATTAACCGAAATGGATGGCTTAGATTGATCTAAACACACGATCAATGGCCTAGATTAAAATGTTTTAATTTTCTGGGTTTTTAAAAATGGGCTGAAAGAATGATTTTGGGTTGGGTTATATATATATATATATGTATATATATTGATATATTTTCGGGTCTTATAATGACTTTGGGCCTTGACTATTGTTTAAGGTGGATTTAAAAATAATAATATTTAATCCAAAAATTATTTATTAGTATATATATTTCGAAAATAGATTTTTTTTATAAACCCAACTAATCATATATATAATATAATATTTTCTCAGAAAAAATATACATATATATATATTTTGAAAATATTTTTGATAGCCCAAATAATTATATATATATATATGTATTTAGCCTTTATAAGTCTCAATTGTAATTTATATAATTACTTGAACAGTTTATTTCCTCGGTTAATCAAAGCTATATAAGATCTCACTAAATCCGATCAATAAATTTCTTTGTTGACAAATCTGAATTTACGAGAATTAATAACTCGATCGAGAAAATATCCTTTTCATGAGATAGGCTTAAATATCCAAAAGATAGATAAAAATTCCATTGTCTATCTATTTTATTGATTCCAACATTCCTAAATCCAAGCGGAGTTTAGTGAATCTTTCAGAATTCAATGGTTTTGTGAATATGTCAGCGAGATTGAACTCAGTATCTATATGAGTCATTTTTATGTCGCCTTTATTGACATGATCACGTAAGAAGTGATGTCTCACATCTATATGTTTAGATCTTGAGTGTAATACGGGATTTTTGCTAAGATCAATAGCACTCGTATTATCACATAATATTGAGATCACTTCAAATTTTATATTATAGTCAACAAGTGTTTGCTTCATCCATAATATTTGAGCATAACACTTTGTAGCTGCTATATATTCAGCTTCTGTAGTCGAGATGGATACGGAGTTTTGTTTCTTTGAAAACCAAGAAACTAGGCATCCACCGAGAAACTGACACGTACCACTAGTACTTTTTCTATCAACTAAATGACCGGCATAGTCCGAATCAGAAAAACATACTAAGTCAAATGGTATACCCTTAGGATACCAAAGACCAACATCAGTGGTTCCTTTAAGATATCTCAATATCCTTTTTACCGCTGATAAATGAGATTCTTTTGGTGCGACTTGAAATCTAGCACACTTACAAACACTATATTGAATATCGGGATGACTTGCAGTGATATAGAGCAAGCTACCTATCATTCCTCGATATTTCTTTGTGTCTACAGGAATTCCTTTTGGATATTCCGTTAATTTATCGGATGTAGACATAGGAGTAGAGATGGGTTAGGCATTTTCCATTTTGAACTTTTTCAATATCTCTTTACAATATTTTGATTGAGAGATATGGATGCCTTCATCTGATTACCTTATTTGCAATCCTAAAAAGAAGTTTAATTCTCCCATCATACTCATCTCGAATTCTTTACTCATATTTTCCGAGAATTCTTTACATAGTGCATCATTTGTTGAACCAAAGATGATGACATTTAACATATATTTGTACGAGCAATATATCATCATTTTCTTGCCTCGTAAATAATGTTCTATCGGACGTTCCCATTCTAAATTTATTTTCTAAGAGGAACTTGCTCAACCTTTCATACCAAGCTCTTGGAGCTTGTTTTAACCCATATAAGGCCTTATATAATTTATAGACGTAATCTGGATGGTTTGCATCTTCAAAACCGGGAGGTTGTTTGACATATACTTCTTCTTCTAATATCCCGTTTAAGAATGCAGATTTCACATCCATTTGGTATACTTTGATATTTTTATGACATGCATAGGCTAGTAGCATTCTTATTGCTTCTATTCTTGCTACCAGCGTATATGTTTCATCAAAGTCTATACCTTCCATTTGGGTATATCCTTGTGTGACTAATCTCGCTTTATTTCGAACTACCATTCCATTTTCATCTAATTTATTTCGAAATACCCATTTGGTGCCAATTATAGAGGTATCACGAGGCTTTGGGACAAGTTCCCAAACTTTACTTCGAGTAAATTGGAGTAGTTCCTCTTGCATTGCAGAGATCCAATCCTCCTCTAATAAAGCCTCTTTAGTGGTCTTACGTTCTATTTGAGATAAAAAGCTAAGATGATTCACAATGTTTTGAACTTGTGATCGCGTTTGAACTCCCTTCCTTAAGTCTCCAAGAACATTTTCCAGTGGATGACTTCTTATAGTAGGAATGGCTTTGGGTAGTTCATCCTCTTTTTCGTCTATTTCTAATGGATTCTTATTGACGGGACTCCCGAGATCCATATTTTCAAATTGTCGAATGATAATTTCAATATCATCTTTCTCGACATTCTCTTGATCAACAAGATCTTTATATTTCGCATGTGGTTTACTTTCATCAAATGCTACATTCATTGATTCTTCCACCACAAGCGACTTTAGATTAAACACTCAATAAGCTTTACTATTATTCGAGTATCCAAGAAATATACCTTCGTCCGACTTGAGATCAAATTTTGTAAGGTATTCTTTTGAATTTTATATGAAGCATTTGCTTCTGAATACTCGGAAGTAGCTTAACTTTGGAGTTTTTCCAAAATAGAGCTCGTAAGGAATCTTTTGTTTTATAGGTCATAGCAAAACCCGATTAAGAATATGGCAAGCCGTCGACATGACCTCGGCCCAAAAATATTTTGGTCGACGATATTTATTTAGCATTGTTCTAGCCATTTCTTGTAGTGTTCTATTTTTCCTTTCAACAACTCCATTTGATTGTGGGGTATACGGAGCAGAAAAATTATGTGTGATGCCATATTCATCACAAAAGTTGGTAAAATTGGAATTCTCAAATTCTTTACCATGATTGGTTCTTATATAGACTATGGTTGTATTTTGTTGATTTTGAATCCTTTTCCATAGAGAGGAAAAGGATTCAAAAGCATCAGTTTTGGCTTTGAGAAATTCTGTCCACGTAAATCGTGAATAATCATCTATGATTACTAACGTATATGAACAACCTCCGAGACTTTATATAGGAACCGGACCAATAAGATCCATATGTAATAACTCGAGATCTCTTGAGGTAGATACCATAAATTTTGCTTTATAAGAGGCTCGAATTTGTTTCCCTATTTCGCAAGCTTCACAAGTATGATCTTTTTGATAGTTTAACTTTGGTATACCTCGTACATGGTCTTTAGTTGATAAATTTTTTATCAACTTCATATTGGCATGTCCTAATCTTCGATGACATAGCCATGTATCATCATTTATAGTGATTAGGTTTTACGACCGGCATTTTGTGTAATATTATTTGTGAACTTTGTATAATATTAGAGCCGAATGTAAATATACTTAATGATTGTACGTTGTGTGAATTAAAATTTCTGCATTATAAATTGTTTTATGTAGAATATAATTTTTTTCAAAGCAAAAGTTTATTTATTTCCCTTATTTTTGATTTATAAGAAATATTCTAAACCTTGAAATTTTTTTTTAAAGTTATTTCATTCACAAATTTCAAAAGTGATCTTATAAAATTTCTAAAAATCCAAGTTATTTTATGGTATAAATTTTATAATTTTTGAACTTGTATTTTATTTTATAAAAATAAATCTTTAAAAATTTATTTGTTATAATTAGCAAATTACATGGAAACCCTTGCCTGCAAAGCACTCTTCCATTCTATTAAAGGGAAAAGGAGACCTTTCAAACCCCACTAACTCACTTGTTGTCAACCAAATTACCACATTAACCTTGCATGCAAAATGGCCTAACTTTAGCTAAAGGGTATTCTTGTACATTCTCATTTCTACTCATTTCTTTTAGTCAATCAAAGGCATAAAACCAAAAACAAAATGTGAGAAATCATTTCACTAACTCCACACTCCAACTCACCTCTCTTTTTCTCTCCTCCCCCTCCCTCTCCTTGCTTTCGGCCGAGAATCCCCTCCCCCACTCCCTTCCATTTTTCCATCCCATTTCTCATCTTCCCTAGTGTAATTCTTCCACCTAAATTTATTTTATATACTTCCCAAGAGTTTTGTGATTTGGGAGATGAAGTTTCATGGTTGCATGTGTAGCTTTTGTGTGATCTCCAAAGAGAAACTCCTGATTCTTGTGAATTCAAGAGCTCTCTATGAGATACATTTTATATATGTTTTAACTAAGTGTTTTATGGAGAAACCATGCTTTAAAAACCTTTGCATGCTACTGAAATTTCACTATATAATCATGTTTAGCCATGCATGCTAGTTTTAAGATGTTAATATGATGATCAACCATGTTGTGTATGCTACTCTTCTCAAAATCATGTTTTCATGTTTAAAAATCTATAAATTCGAATTATTTGTGCTTGAAATAGATTGTCTCCATGATATATTTCTTAATAATAGTTAAGATAAGATATATTTCATGATTATTAAGGTTGAGTAATAGGTACAAGTCGAATTTACAAGAATTTAAACTCTATGTTTTAGCCGAAATCTTGTTAAGTGTTTTCCATGAGTTGCATGTTATATTTTTATTTGCATGTTGGTGTTCTAGGGCATGGATGATCTCCACTCCTGTTGAGGCACTATTTTAGGATGTTGATGCACTAGGTTTGCTTTTATAAAGGTTGGATGTTTGGTTAATAAGTGGGGGTCAAGGTGGAAAGGGATTAGTTAGTGTTTGCATTTTTCCAGATTTGATGCACTAGTTTATGGGGAAGTTTTGAATGAGCATTTGTTGTGCACTTTGAGGCCAAATCCACCAGAATCTAGAAATAGGAATATATAATAGGTTTTACGTGTTTTTGGAGGTTTGTAAGACGTTTGGTTAGGTGCACGCGTGGAATCACAAAATATGTCCAGCAGGGGACAGTTTTGTTGCAACTTAGAAATAGGAAGTTTTGACCATGTCATAGGTAGGCCCTCGTTAGGCCCTGTTGGGCCTTAGTTAGAGGGAGTGTCATAGGATTTTTTGCAGCCATAGTTCATAGGAATTGATTTAGAATAATGTGTCACAAGTTAGTTCAAGTCAGGACCTTTTCTGCCCAGAAAAAAAGGGGAACCATGGACTTTAAGCTTAGGCCTAGGGAGGCCCAAGCTAGGCCCTTTAACCACATCAGGTTTGGGAGTTGCCTTATGATCAGAAGAGTCTAGTGTAGAAGTTTTGGAGGTAAAATTGTAGTGTAAGAGTGTCTAATGCACTCAAGAAACCATAGATGTCATTCTGAAATTTACCTTAGTAAGCACCTTCACTTACCACATAGTTTTAGAGCATTTATGAGTGAGGCCTAGGTTGACCACTATACTTGCAAGATAGAATAAAGCCGGTAGAGTGAAAGGCCGAAGTGAGGGTCAATAGGTTTTGGATAGTTAAGTAAAGGCACATCGAGTTAGGAGGTCAAAATTTGGAGACTTTGTCTAGTTTAGCGATCAAGTGACTTAAGTTGTGGAACGAGATCATCCAAGCCTAGTGTTACAATATGGTGTGTGTGTGTGATATTATGTGGTATTTAAAATATGGTATGTGAGTATATATGGCTATGTGTACTATTATGTTTATAAGGCTATTATAAATTGCGTGCATATAGGCCTAAGTGCCATTTGTGTTTAATTTTGGGTTGTAAGTAGGTTGCGTTGGTGAGAATATATTATAATGAAGTTATTATTAATTGTGTAGGATCTCGAGACGAGGGTAAACTTTCCATAAAGGTCGAGTAAAGCTTCCAGTTGCTCCTACTTTCCAGTCCAGTCCGGCCTTCTCAAGGCAAGTGATTCAACCTACTTTTTAGTTTTCACTGCGAATGTGTGATAACTAGTTCTTATATATATGATGCGAGTATCCTGATTAACCTTGTTATACCCAGACCAAGTGATTCTCAAATCTATCTTCGTATTATATAGAAATGCCATGAACCCGCAAGTACTTATTGCAAGTAGATCAAAAATCATACCATGCTAGTATACCAAAGTAATCAGGATGCCATGATAAAATAGAGAATTGTTATAATACCTGATTGATCCTTTTGATTAAAATGCTATTGATTACTGAGAAATCTTGATTTTACACCCTGATGCTTGATTTAACTCTTGTAAGAACCCCGATAGATACTTTATCTTGATACCTAAAAGCCAGATATTCTTTAAAGTCGATCACGATTGTTTGATAACCCTATCCTTACCCTAAAGCTTGACATCCTGATATACCTTGAGCTAATAATCACTTTCTTTATATCATAACACCTCTATCATACTTGTAACCAGTAATGCTTATCTTCTTGATGTTCTAATACCTATACCTTGTCTAAAATCATTGCTTTAAGCCTAGTTTGGCATTACTCTTTCATATTATCCAATAACCCTACTAAATCTCCTTGTCAAAATTCTTGTAAATGGAAACCTTTCAATTATCCTGATAGAGTAAAGTCTAGTGGATCATGGCCCTAAGATTTAGTGAACATATTTCCAGTATTTCAAGTCAATCTACAATCCCTTGATAAAGATGTTTACTGTTTAAGAAATTTTATTATCAATCGGCATCAGTTTTTGAAATAATTAAAATTTGGATTTTTAGTCCCAAAGGGGGATAAATGTTTTCTTTAAATAGTGGATCTGGACTGAGACGCAAGTCCTTTCCACACTGATATTGTAGGCTTAAAATTTTCCTAGGGATCCCATTAATGTTTTAGAACCCAGCGAGTTCGGGATTACTTCGCGGCTGATCACCGGCTGTAATCCGTAGCGTCATAAAATGATTTTTGATTAAGATATGATTTTGAAAAAAAAATTTGATTCAAGCAAATGATGCCATCACCCAAAAGTTCATCTCTTGTTATTATTAGTTATATCTTCACATTGTCATTCTTTAATATATATCTCGATTTATGTTTTGTATCATATTGTTTAGCACTTCTTGAGCATTTGGCTCACTACTTGCCTTAACCCTGATATTACAGCTAGCAGCTATGGTTAGATTCAAGCAGACATCACGTAAGACTTGTGATGCCGATGCGTATGTCCGAGCTCAGGTAGAATAAGAGATAGTTTTGTGTGAGGACTCGATATTAAAACCAGTTGTAATAGTTAGTAGTGTTGGGCTGTTCCAAACCCTAAACTGTAAGATCTTGGATTCAGTTATATTTACTTTCTTTTAAATATTATAATAGTTATATATTATGTATTGTTAAGTTGGGGGGTATGACATTAGGCATACGCTAACTTGCTTGCTCATATCCGGTGACTAGTTGTACGTTGGAATTTCTAACCTTTCTATTTCCGATATCCCCGATGCCGACAATGTTTCCTTTGCTATTATCTCCAAATGTTACGCTCCCCGCGATAACTTTTTTAATGTTGTTCAAGAGTGACTTGTTGCCGGTCATGTGTCTTGAACACCCACTATCAAGGTACCATATGTCTTGTTTCATGTCAAGACAAACCTACAAAACAAATTAATTGAATTTATAGGTATCCCTTTGTCTTGAGGGTCCTGGGGTTAGTACATCATAAAGAGCATTTGAATGTTTGTAAGCATGGCTAGGTATGTCATTATCTTCCTTAGGAACATGAACCTTTCTAAGTACATACTTCCTAGTTGGGTAATTTCTAGATGTACCATAGAATCTAGATTGAGCATGATAAGCATTATGTCTATTATTATCATGATGATATGCATATCTAAGAAATTGATGTCTTTTAAGTGCATAATCATTATGGTTGACATGATGTTGGTTGCTACTATTTGGATAGGTTGATGAGACCTTTGTTGCCTTTGATCTTTATATTCCATATTTTTTGTAAGGCACACCCTTATCATCTTTCTTATATGATTCCTTGCGAATCCATACATGATTTCCCATAATTTCACCATTCTTCAATTTACAATATTGAACAGTGTGTCCAATCTTGTTACAATAAGAACATTTATATGATGGTGATTCAGGTGAAGTCTTAGTTGGTGATACAAATCTCTGAATTTTATTTTTATGAGGAGAATTCTTATTATATCCTAAACCTTCATGATTGTATGAGGTTTTTGTATGCACCATTTGATCCAACATCTTATTTCCTTTTATAAATCTTTGAAGAACATTTTCAAGAATTTTATTATCTTTTTATAAGGCATCAATCTTGTTATTAAGGATTATTTCTTGATCCTTAACTTGAGCTATGAGCTTATGATTATCTTCTTTCAACTTTTGAGCTTCAATTGTAAGCTCTTTGATCTTTATTAGCTTATTTTCTTTATCAAGATTGTCTTTAGAAGATGTTTCTTTATTTTGAACACTTGATTCCACTTGAATCTTTAGGTTCAATAGATCAACATGAAGTTTGCATATATTTTCATTCAATTGAACCTTTTCACATACCATCTCTTCCTTTTTGAGGATTAGTGATATATTCTCTATTTCAAGGTTGATTATATTTTCTTGAAGTTTATTTACTTCAACCTTGATGAGATGGTTTTGATCTTTTAGAGATGTAATCTCTTTTTCATCTTGGACTCTTGAGTCCATCATCCGAGTATACTCTTTATTTTGAGTATGATGTATTTCTTCTATTTTCATTTTCTCGGACCATACTAAGTGAAGCCATTGATCAACATCTTTGTATTTACTTTTATATTCTACCACAAGTCCAATTAAATCTTGCTTATTCATGTCCATAAGTGATAAATTAGATTCATCCAATAATGACTAATTTGAGACGTAGTTAGATATTACCTCTTCATTTGTAGAGGAGACTTCCCTAGATGTAGTTTCTTCTTCGAGAGCCATCAGGCATAGATTCACCATTTTCACTAACTTTCGGAGCTTCTTCATCTTCACTCAAATCCCAACCATTTTCAGCCATGAGATTTCGTCCCTTTGAAAGTTTAGGACATTCTCTTTTATAGTGATCGGGTTGTTTACACTCAAAACACACATCTTGTGTTTCCTCCGGAGATGCATCTTTTGGTTTTGGAGGAGTGTAGACGGGATGAGCAGTAGAGACATTGGCATTACTATAGGTATTCATATTTTGATTTCCTTACCTTTGTTGTAGCTCGTTGACGGAAAATTATTCTTATAGTTGGAAGAATAATTTTTAGAGTAATTAGGCCTTCCGTTAGAGTTAAAAACTCTTTGTTGATTATTTGATTTTAGGAAACCTTTTCCGTATCTTTGAGCTTTACTTTGAAGCACACGACAGAGTTGTTTCGTGAGAAGAACAATTTCACTCTCATTGAGATTTTGAAGTTCCTCGTTTAACTCCTCATAGTTTTCATCTTTATCTATTAATATGGCCTTTAGTGCCATATTTTTCTTTTTGTCCTCCACTTTAGGAGCAACCTTTTCCGGAATATTATCTTCTTCGTAAGCATGAAGATTTTCGAAGAGGTTATCAATCTTATACTCATTTAGATTGTGCATCTCTTTTATGGTAGTAACTTTGACTTTCCAACTTGGAGGTAGAGATTTAAGCACTCGTCTATTCTTTTCATTTTGAGTATAATTATTTCCAAGTTGAGATAATTCATCGATTATATGAGTAAATCTTGTTTCCATATCGATGATATTTTCTCCTTCTTGGAGTTTAAAGTTCTCATAATCTTGGATCAATGTTTCCATCCGAGAATATTTTATATCAGTGGTTCCTTTATAGGTTACCACTAATTTGTTCCACATCTCTTGTGCCGACTTGCAATTATTTACTCTTTTGTATTCTTTTTCCGTAAGTGCACTTGTGAGAACCATTTCCGCCTTGGCGGCTATATTCAATGTGGCTTCTTCCTCGAGATTGTATTCACAAAACTTCTTTTCGATGAGGATGTCATCGACAATTTTGGTAGGTATGCGAACACCGTCTCGATAACAATCCAAACTTTGACTTCTTGAGATCTTGCATAAATGCGAAATCTAGTTTTCCATATTGCAAAGTTGGTGCCATCGAACAGAGGAGGTCGTGAGCTTGACAATCCTTCACCACAACCAATGGGATTAATATACACCATTTGGACCACTTTTTGTTGTGTCTGTAAATCTGCAAATCACTTAACAAACACATTAAAAAGCACTGCTCTGATACCAATTGTTAGGTCCCGTATGAGGGCTATATTAAGCTAGAAGGGGGGGGGGGGTTGAATAGCTTAATTACCAATTTAAAATTTATTATGGCTTTTTAAAATAATGTTATCCCTTTTTAAAACTTTACCGAGTGGTTATGCAGTTTATATGTGTGGAAAATAAAGTGCAAGGAAAGAAAATACCACACGGCGATTTTATCCTGGTTCGCGATGGCGCAACCTTTAATAGATCCACTCACCCCTACTTCAGTCCCTGAGCTCCTCTCCCGGACTCCGGATTTTCCCTTAATATAAACTCGCTCCTTTAGTAGGCGGAGAAGCCTTTACACCCTTACAAATATTTATCTTGGTACGTAACACAAGGGTCACCACCTCAAAATAAAGTAATTCTTACACAACTTATCTTAGACAAGAACTTCCCGCTATCTCTTCAAAGTTGATGTAGATCCCTTGTGTGGACTTGGCTTCCTTAGCTTTCATCGGTCTCGGATCTTAGTATCCGTTCTTGGGTCTTTCCTCTTCTTCACGGTGCAAATACGACTAACTCCCCGCTAGTGCGTATGAGACTTGGGTCTTAGAACGAAGATCACCTCACGTCACCTCACCTCACTGCGAAACTAATAAGACAATCCACAAAACATAAAGTATGGAGAAAATATGTGTTGAACTAGTATGTTACGGTACTAGCCCAAAAGATAGTATAATATTCAAATAAGAATATTAATACTCTATATGTATACTTGACTTGAGATATAAAATGTTATATTAAGTATACTTTTGATTACTCCGTCTCTATGGATTATATGTTAATCAGAGTAATATAAGAAGTCCGTTATATGTATAATCAATATGGATTATGACTTCTTTGATCTTCAAGCTCAATACGTATACTTAACTCGGAATATATATTTATGTGTCAAGTATACTTATGATTACTCCGTCTTTGTAAAATATATGTTTATCAGAGTAATAAGAAGTCTTATATATATGTATAAGCACTATGGCGTATGACTTCTTTTGTATTCTTCTTCTTACGATTATGTATTTATGGATCGAAGAATACTTTGGTTACAATATCAGAATTGTACCTATCCTTTTAAGCTCTTAGGCTTATGGATTTAGTGTACTTAGTATTTGACGATTATGTGGTCAAAGTATACTTTTAACTTCAAGCAACTTTATAGGTTCTATGATTCTTAGCCAAGGTCCAAATAATAGAAGTGCAAGTAATTGGCTTTGAATTTGTGCTTTAGAAGTTTAGGTGGATGATTACGAAGTTTACTATTGATCGACTTATAATCCCCCGGAACACTGAAGATGCTAGAAGGGGTTATAAGTGATACCTTTCGTAATGATACTATATACACGAACTATGCGTTGACCAAGATCGAGATAAATGAAATGCAAAGTAATTGGTAAACTCGTGTGATTAAATCCACCTTTGAAGCTTAGACGATGATTACGAAGTTTAAATATATCGAATAAAAACCCCACGGAACACTAAGGTGCTAGAAGGGGATTATACAATATCTTTCGTAATTGGACTATATATACGAACTATGCGTTGGCCAATATCCAAATAATAGAAGTGCGAGTAATTGGCCAACTCGTGTGATTTAATCCGTCTCTTATATTTGACAAAATTATGAAGATCACTATTGATCGATTTATAATCTCTCGGAACACTAGAGATGTTAGCGAGATTATAAAAAGATACATTTCGTAATTATACTATATTCACGAAATATGTTGGTCAAGGTCGAGATAAATAAAGTACAAGTAATTGACCAACTCGCGATGTCAATTATGAAATCTCACTCGTGAGGAGTTATTTAGAAATTTATGAAATCTCACTCGTGAGGAGTTATTTAGAGATTTAAGTACTTGTATATTATAGATCTTCTTCGTTTAGAGTTCGATTTGAAGATCAAGTACTTATTCGAATTCCGAGTTCGAATCTTCGTTCTCTTTTCTTAGAGAACCTTCTTTATAGGAGATCTTGTATTAGAGCTTGAGATGAAGTAGAGAAATTAAGTACAAATCTCAAAATAAAGAAAACCAAAGAAGAAGCTAAAAACTCACCACTTTTGGAAAACGGTCGGAAAAGTTGGCCGGAAAAATTCACCGGAGGTTCGGCCTAATTTTGGCACTATGAACGAACTTGGGCAGCCCTTCGGGAGGCCAGAAAATGGTGGTGGATGAGCTCACTTGTTAGGAACAAGCTTGGTTGTGTGAAGCTAAGCTTGGATATCAAAAACCTTAAGTATATGTGTATATATTTAAGAGAGAGAAGGTTTTTGAGAAGAAGTGTGTGTATAGAATTTGAAAGAGATGAAGAGAGGCACTTCTTGAAAAATTCCCAGCAAGTATTTGGCTCTTTAGCTTGGTTAAAATGGGTTGGGGTGGGGGTTTATTTATAGAGGAAGTTGGGTGGAATGAATGGTTAAGATTTGAGAAGGATTGGATGGTGGATGGAGTGTATCACATGGTTGATGACATGGCAAGTAGGTTGTGTTTCTTTGCAAGCGGGAAGGAAGCACAAGATAGTATCCATTCAAATCTTAACTGATATATATATTAAATATATATTTTCCTTTTCTTTTAATCATTCTTTAATTACTTTAATTAAGGGTTAAGCACCATTAATTATGATCACCCCAAAAACTCTTAAATAAATATCATAAAAAAATATGATAATTACCTAAATATTATAAAATGATGTCCTGCAAAGTTTGGTCAATAATGGTCAATGGTAGCTAGGTCAAACGTGGTCAACTATGGGACCAACTTCCTCGAAATTCATGCCGGACAAAAATTCTCGAAACGCTACAAATTTTTTACCATGCATATAAAATACCGTTTAATTGATCCATAAATTTTTTCAAGTAATTCTAGTATGTGGAAGTATTTATTTAGATTTAAAGCGGTTCTGTCAGCCTTTACTTTCGAATAAAAATACTATTGGTCTTTGAATGAAAGAGATGGATATTTTGACCAAAGTTTTGACTTGTATAGATACTTAAAATATATTTCCTAATATATAAAATGTATTTGAGTGGTGGGAAATATTTTTGAGTATTTTTGAATAATTTTCTCCGAGAAATACTGATTTTACGAAACGGGAGAAAATTAATTTACGAACACACATATGGGTGTAAAAATGGATATTAATACTTCAACCATGAATATTAATAAACTTTGAATAAAAAATCTTTTGAAGGATGTTGTGACGCCCTCCAAACCCGGGGTCTAGATTTGGGGGTCACTTGCCACTAAATTATAATAAAATAATCACAGCGGAATAATATAATAAATACGACCCCTTTACCTGCACTGGATCGATCACAGGTTATAGTATGGAACAGGCATTACTACAAATCAAGTGTTATTACAAACCATAAGTCTAATTAGTTTTACAGATTATTCAAATTTTATTACAAACCTCTAGACTATCCAAGCGTCCCAAAACAGTCTACCTGGAATACACACCACTATTTACAAGCACTCGACTTCTGACCAAACCTGGATCTTAAGCTGGCTCTGACTTAGCTGAAAGATTAGATTGATAAACAAGTATGAGCGAAAGAAATGCTCAGCAAGCAATATAAAATGTACTTGTAATGATAAACCACATTCCAATAATAACTGAACAAAAGAATAAAAGCAGTAATATTTGATCATTAATAAAAGCTTCACAAACTATCAACAATAAACGATAATTTTTAGATTGGAATTTAACTCCGACGGACGTACTATCACATGCTGATCAGCCCGTGTGATAGCACAAGGTCATGATTCATAGAAACATGTCCCCAAAATACAAGTACTCAATTAAAAAGGCAATATACCTGCCTGTGGCAAAATGGTGTCATAGTATTTCATATAACACATAGAAATAGCCCTCCGCTGGACCGTCCGTCCCGGTCACTTACGCATTCATCCAATCCATAAAACATTTTGATCAAAGGAGCCGAATCAAAGGACATCCTTAACCATATAACTCCCCATTTCTCATGGTCCAGAGTTATCTTAACAATCGATGGCGAAATAGCTAGAACAATTAGTTATTCGCTAATCTCAATTCAATGTTCCACTGTATAGAGTGATTTATAGCGAAATATATAAAACGTTTAACTATTCTGAACTTAGAATAGTATGGAAATCGAAAGAATAAAGTTCAGAGTCAATATCAATTGAATGATAAATGATGATAGAGGTATTTGCATAATATAATTCAAAATAAACGTCACTTGAACGATAAGTGAAGTTAGGGGTACTTGCCTGGTATGCTCAATAACCTCTTACTTTAACCCTGCTTCTAACTGATGGCTATTATCTTCGTCTAACACTTGACTGCACTCCTTGCTACTCGATTCTATAAACAAAAGGACTATCTTAATTGACAGAACTAAACTCAATCGACGTAACTATACGTCTTGACATCTATCCGATCGTTTATAACTAGCATGGCATTTTAAAACTGAAACAGATAGCATGTATATCACGTATCACGTAATCATGGCATTTATATAACACGTACTCACATATTTTATGTAACACATAAGTCAAATCATTAAAAGATACGTCTCAGTGCATTCAGAATGAAAATTAGGTCAATATTAGCATTTACCGATTAAATACCGACTTAAACTGATACACAAATCAAATGACATTGAAATATAAAAGAAATTAGGTCTCAAAAGTATTTTTATTGGAAGCGCAATATTTTTCTGAGTCTGTACGCGTTCGTTTCGTATTAAACGGACGAACGGTTTAATTATTATGAATAAAATAAGGAATAAATAGATTTAAATCAATTAATAATAATGTTAATTGATTTTTAAATACCAAAATATAATTTTTAAAACCTAAAAATAATTTTTAGGAATTATTTGAATTAATTATAAATAATTTACATTTATTTAACTATTTATAAATAAAATTAATTGATTAATTGATTTTTAATCAATTAATTAAATTCATAAATAATTAACTAAAATTAATTATAAATAATTAAATCAAATTGTATTTTTGAAAATAATTAAAGAAAATAATTTTAGGAATTTAAAATAATTCAGAAAATAATTTTTAGAATTAAAAATAATAAGTAAATGATTTTTAAATATAAATTAAATGATTTTTGTAATTTAGAAAATGATTTTTAAAAATAAATTATAAAAAGTAAATGCAGAAACAGATTACAGCAATGGGATTTGGGAAATAATGGATCAAAAACGGGTCGGGTACAAAAACTAAACGGGTCGTCAAGAAACCGGTCGGGTCGCCAAGAACAACCCGCCGGATTTCTGGAAAACCCAGAAACCGGTGAGTTCTCCGGCGGCCGCGATGGAAGTCCGGCTAAACCCAGAACGGCCTCAACGCGACCGTTTCAATCGGTTTTTACATCAAACTTAATCCAAATCACGATACAATTCACCATGTGAACCCAGAATCAACAAACAACACCGGAGTTGTGATCTCCGGTCAAAAACTCGAGTTCTCCGATGGATAAATCGGAAAAATCGAATTCGCTCGATTCTAAACCAAATCGACTGTTCTACATACCAATACGAAGCTCAGATAACATACAATCCATCTACATAACTCTAAACATTCACAACAGTCCATATAATTCCAGAAATCCAAAATTAAAATATCAAAACTCAAGGACGCGGTTTCAATAGTCCGGGACTAAAACGATGCAACTAAATACATAAATCGATCATAAACATCATTCTAAAGCTGTCTATAACATCAAAATCAACCCAGAATCATCCAAAAACAAAAACGATTTTCAAGATTAAAAAGATAAAAATCGACTTTTCGATTTACTGTACCTCAGATCAAAATATGGGTATCAATGGAAAGCTCTCTTCGAGAGGAAGATTTTGGTTACTAATATGTCTGATTTGGTTTCCAGAATCGATCAAAAACCGTGTTGGAAGTTGAGAGAAAAGATTTCACCCCCAAGAACTTGTTCTTGGTGTTTATGAATTTTCTGGATTTTTAATAAAATAAAATGAATAAATTAATCCTGTTCAGCTATTTATATTAATTCTGAAATTATATCCCCAAAATAAATTAAGGGTGTTTTTATCCCTAAATTACAATAATTAAGCCCCAAAATAATAATTACGGGGAATAATTTTAAAAACGATAAAATACAATATTAATGTCAAAATTCCCCGAAAATTGCAAATAATTAAAAAAATACAAAAATAAAGGGTATTTGAAACTCAAATAATTTTATAAAAATGAAAACAAAGATTTTGTGGGGTTTGATGTCCCGGTGGGGTCCCGGTTCGATAATTTTTTGAAAAACAGGAACGATCCCTAAATTACTAGAAAATCCCGAAAACACGTAAAATACATTGAAACAAGCGTAAAACGAAATAAAACGAGTATCTTAATAAAGACGCCAATAAATACGCGTCCCGATTGCAGATAGGTTCATATAATTGCAGTTTAAACATATATTAATCAATCAAAAAATTTTCTGGTCCGCACGAAACACATATAATCACTGTACATCTAATATCATGGCAACAATTACTTTAAACACATAATATTTATTTATTTAACATATAATATTCACATAATTTTCCCGGTTATTACATCCTTCCCCCCTTAACAGGATTCTGTCCTCAGAATCAGCCTAGGAAAATAAATGAGGATACTTGGATTGCATTTCGCTTTCCAATTCCCAAGTCGACTCTTCAACCTTGGGATTCCTCCACAAGACTCGCACTAAAGATACAGATTTATTCCTAAGCACTCTTTCTTTCTTATCTAAAATCTGCACTGGTTGCTCTACAAAATACAAATCTGGCTGGATCTCTATTGGCTCGTATTCTATCACATGATTCGAATCAGGCAAATAACGCTTCAACATTGACACATGGAACACGTTGTGAATGTGCTGCATGTGAGGGGGTAACGCTAATTCATAAGCAACCTTTCCCACACGCTTCAAAATCTCAAAAGGGCCAACATAACGCGGACTCAGCTTTCCTTTCTTTCCAAATCTTGATAAACCTTTCCAAGGAGAAACTTTTAATAACACTGCCTCTCCAACTTCAAATTCCATATCTTTTCTGGTAGGATTAGCATATTTGCGTTGACGATCTTGAGCTGCTGTTAATCTTTTCCGAATGAGTTCTATTTTCTCCTTCGTCTGTTGGATCAATTCTGGACCCAAAATCTTTCTTTCACCAACTTCTTCCCAACATATTGGAGATCTGCATCTTCTACCATACAAAGCTTCGTAAGGCGGCATTCCAATACTGGCATGATAACTGTTATTGTAGGAGAATTCAACTAATGGCAAATGCTCGTCCCAACTCCCTTCAAAATCTAGTGTACATACCCTTAGCATATCTTCAATAGTCTGAATCGTTCTTTCACTTTGACCGTCTGTCTGCGGATGATACGCGGTACTCATGTTCAGCTTCGTTCCGAGACAATCTTGAAAACTTCTCCAAAATCTTGAGTTAAATCGAGGATCTCTGTCTGAAACTATGGATACTGGAACTCCGTGTCTTGTCACAATTTCTTTAAGATATAACCGTACCAATTTATCCATTGAGAATCTCTCGTTGATAGGAAGAAAATGCGCTGACTTCGTCAGTCTGTCGATAATAACCCAAATAGCATCATGATTCGCCCTGGTCCTCGGTAATCCAACTACAAAATCCATCGCTATATGCTCCCATTTCCATTCTGGAATGTCCAATGGTTGTATCAGTCCACTGGGCCTTTGATGTTCCGCTTTGACTCGCTGGCAAGTGTAACACTTACTTACCCATTCTGCAATTTCTTTCTTCATGCTTGGCCACCAAAAGTTTTCTCTTAAGTCTCTATACATCTTTGTACTCCCGGGATGAATTGAATATCTAGAGTTGTGAGCATCTCGAAGAATTTCATCTTTCAGCTCGGCTATGTTGGGTATCCATATTCTGGAAGAAAATCTTAATATCCCTTTATCATCCTTTTGACTCCCTATCTCTTCTCCTGTCAAACTGTCTCGTTCATGGCTCATTACTTCTTCCTGACATCTTCTTATTTTCTCTAATAATTCTGGTTGAAAAGACATTGCACATAACACCTCTATAGACATACTTGGAATACTGACCTCTAGTTCTAGCTTCTCAAATTCCCTGATCAATTCCTCTGATGAAATTATCATATTTAACCTTTCTTTTCTGCTCAGAGCGTCGGCCACCACATTTGCTTTGCCTGGATGATAGTTAATAGTACAGTCGTAATTCTTGATTAGTTCTAACCATCTTCTCTGCCTCATGTTCAATTCCTTCTGGGTGAAGATATACTTCAAACTCTTGTGGTCCGTGTAGATCTCGCACTTTTCCCCATAAAGATAATGCCTCCAAATCTTCAATGCAAATACTATAGCTGCCAATTCCAGATCATGCGTTGGATACTTTTCTTCATGTGGTTTCAACTGTCTTGAAGCGTAGGCTATCACCTTGTCATGCTGCATCAAAACACATCCCAGTCCTTTGTACGATGCGTCACTATAAATTACAAAATTTCCTTGATCATCTGGCAAGACTAGCACTGGAGAAGATACTAATCTATTCTTTAATTCCTGGAAACTTTCTTCGCATTTCTCATCCCATTCAAATTTCTGATTCTTCCTGGTGAGCTTTGTCAATGGCGTAGCTATCTTTGCAAAATCTTTCACAAATCTTCTGTAGTAACCTGCCAATCCCATGAAACTTCTTACTTCCGTTGGTGTTTTTGGCCTCTCCCAGTTGATTATGGCTTCAATCTTTGCTGGATCCACTTCCACTCCTTTATTGCTAATCACATGCCCAAGAAATCGTACTTCTTTTAACCAAAATTCACACTTGGAAAACTTTGCGTATAACTTCTCCTGTCGCAGTATCTCCAGAACTATCCTCAAATGCTCTACATGCTCCTCTTCTGTTTTGGAATAGATTAAGATGTCGTCTATGAACACGATCACGAATTTATCAAAATACTTCTTAAATACTCGATTCATCAAATCCATGAAAGTTGCTGGTGTGTTGGTTAATCCAAATGCCATTACTAGAAACTCATAATGCCCATATCTGGTTCTAAATGCGGTCTTCGGAATGTCTTCAGGCTTGATCTTTAGTTGATGATATCCGGATCTTAAATCAATCTTAGAAAACCATACAACGCCTCGCAATTGGTCAAACAAATCATCGATCCTTGGTAACGGATACTTGTTTTTAATGGTTAGCTTATTCAGTTCTCGATAGTCGATACACAGTCGCATACTCCCATCCTTCTTCTTGACAAACAGTACTGGTGCGCCCTATGGGGATACACTGGGTCTTATAACTCCTTTCTCCAAAAGATCTTGCAACTGAGATGCCAATTCTTTCATTTCCACTGGTGCCATCCGGTACAGGGCTTTAGAAACTGGTTCTGTTCCGGGTGCTAGATCAATTGCAAACTCAATTTCTCTGTCGGGAGGTAATCCTGGTAGATCGTCTGGAAAGACATCTGAAAATTCATTGACAATTGGAATCGCTTCTAGTGTTGGAACTTCTTTACTGGTGTCTATCACATGGGCCAAATATGCTTCGTAATTCTGACGCAATAACTTCTTCACTTGAGCGATCGTTAAGAACTTCTTCTCTTGCTTATTTCCTCGGAATATCGCCTTCTTCTTATTATCCAAGGTCTGAAGTCTCACTTTCCTATTCTTACAATCAATCTGGGCATTATTTTCTGACAACCAATCCATTCCTAAAATAACATCAAATTCTCCCAACTTAAAAGGTATTAAGTCGGCATAGAAATGATGTCCTCCTATCTTAATATCGCACTTCGGGCACACTCGGTCGACGGAAACTTGATCCTTATTAGCTAACTCTATCATTAATGCTTGTTCTAACAACTTAACTTCGCAATGCAGTTTATCGACAAAACTTTGAGAAATAAATGATCTTGTAGCTCCAGAATCAAATAAAACTTTAGCATCTATGGAGTTGACTGGAAGCGTACCTGCAACCACGTCTGAACTCTGAACAGCATCCTTCATAGTCAAATTAAATGTCCTGGCCTTTGGTTGGTCCTTTGCTGGTGGTCCTTCAATTCTTGGCACATTCTGAGATGGAGCACCTGTAAGCCTTGGGGTGTTGCTCGTCGTACCCTGAGTTGGGCAATTCCTGGAAATATGCCCTGGCTTTCCACACTTATAACATCCAGTTCCCACATTCTGACCTTGAGTCGGATTCTGACACACATTAGCAAAGTGTCCCTTCCTGCCGCACTTGAAACACGTCACATTAGCATTACAATTCCCAAAGTGCTTCCTACCACAAAACTGACAATCTGGTATTGGTGGACGATTGGGCCTCTGCTGATTTAAATTCTGAAAACGGTTGCCTTGTCCTCCATTTCCTGATTGTGGTCTTCTGAATCCCATATTCCTATTACCCTGAAACTCTGGCCTTCTGTTGAAACGACCCGGAAAATTACTTGACTGCTGACCTCCCTCTGAGGTTTCCATTTTCCTTTTCTTCCCATCTTTTCCTTTCTGAGACATATCACTCTTACTCTCAATCACCATTGCCTTCTGAACCACTGCCACATATGAAGTCAACTCAAACATGGCCACTCTGTTCTGAATCCAAAATTTCAATCCCTGTTCAAACCTTCTGGCTTTCTTTTCATCGGTATCAACCTGGTCTGGCACGAACCTTGCTAACTCAGTAAACTTAGCCTCGTATTCCGCCACGGTAAGATCACCCTGGGTCAGATTCAAGAACTTAATCTCCATTTGATTCTTCATATACCTCGGGAAATACTTCTCCAGGAACAACTCTGTGAATCTCTCCCAAGTTATAAACTCACCTCCTTCCAATGCTTGCGTGGATTCCCACCAATAGTTCGCCTCACCCTTCAGAAAGTAACTTGCAAACTTGGTCTTCTGCTCAGTTCCTGCTCCGACTAATTCAAAAGCCTTTTCCATTTCTTTGAGCCATGCATTAGCTTCCACAGGATCAGCACTTCCCTTGAACTCAGGTGGCTTCACTGCTTGAAACTGCTTAAAAGTCACTGCTGGTGGTGCTGTTGCTTGCTGCTGTTGTTGCTGTTGTTGCTGCTGCGTAAGATGTAACATCTGCTGCTGCATCAGTCCCAACATCTGGATAATCGCTGGATCTGTACGACTCTCGGTACGATCCTCTCCTAAATTATTTCTTCTCTTTGGTGCCATTATTCTGGTAAGAAACAAGCAATATATATAATAATCTGTCAAGCATTGTGTCAAATATGTAGCAATTCCTTAGCATATTAAAGTTCGCAAACACTATCTCTTCTCAAATATCATAAACTTGCTACCATATTAACACAAGCGACATGATTATCACATAATCCTGCTTATTATCTCGAGAATAATAACACAAAGAAAATTTACTCCGAATTATCCAAACCTTTTAAATCCTTGCTCGAAATCTTAACTAAACCAACAAAATAGCAGGGCAATGACACAAGGCCTAAAGCTAAACGCAAAACAGGAAACCTAAACAACTTAACTACAACCCAGCCCAATATCCTAAATTTAATCCTATAAAAGCTAAATTACACGCGCCTATCTTATGTGATCTTCCTATGACTCATCTATGACAATCCTACGCCTGTTTCAGTGACCATAACCTGTAGCTCTGATACCAACCTGTGACGCCCTCCAAACCCGGGGTCTAGATTTGGGGGTCACTTGCCACTAAATTATAATAAAATAATCACAGCGGAATAATATAATAAATACGACCCCTTTACCTGCACTGGATCGATCACAGGTTATAGTATGGAACAGGCATTACTACAAATCAAGTGTTATTACAAACCATAAGTCTAATTAGTTTTACAGATTATTCAAATTTTATTACAAACCTCTAGACTATCCAAGCGTCCCAAAACAGTCTACCTGGAATACACACCACTATTTACAAGCACTCGACTTCTGACCAAACCTGGATCTTAAGCTGGCTCTGACTTAGCTGAAAGATTAGATTGATAAACAAGTATGAGCGAAAGAAATGCTCAGCAAGCAATATAAAATGTACTTGTAATGATAAACCACATTCCAATAATAACTGAACAAAAGAATAAAAGCAGTAATATTTGATCATTAATAAAAGCTTCACAAACTATCAACAATAAATGATAATTTTTAGATTGGAATCTAACTCCGACGGACGTACTATCACATGCTGATCAGCCCGTGTGATAGCACAAGGTCATGATTCATAGAAACATGTCCCCAAAATACAAGTACTCAATTAAAAAGGCAATATACCTGCCTGTGGCAAAATGGTGTCATAGTATTTCATATAACACATAGAAATAGCCCTCCGCTGGACCGTCCGTCCCGGTCACTTACGCATTCATCCAATCCATAAAACATTTTGATCAAAGGAGCCGAATCAAAGGACATCCTTAACCATTTAACTCCCCATTTCTCATGGTCCAGAGTTATCTTAACAATCGATGGCGAAATAGCTAGAACAATTAGTTATTCGCTAATCTCAATTCAATGTTCCACTGTATAGAGTGATTTATAGCGAAATATATAAAACGTTTAACTATTCTGAACTTAGAATAGTATGGAAATCGAAAGAATAAAGTTCAGAGTCAATATCAATTGAATGATAAATGATGATAGAGGTACTTGCATAATATAATTCAAAATAAACGTCACTTGAATGATAAGTGAAGTTAGGGGTACTTGCCTGGTATGCTCAATAACCTCTTACTTTAACCCTGCTTCTAACTGATGGCTATTATCTTCGTCTAACACTTGACTGCACTCCTTGCTACTCGATTCTATAAACAAAAGGACTATCTTAATTGACAGAACTAAACTCAATCGACGTAACTATACGTCTTGACATCTATCCGATCGTTTATAACTAGCATGGCATTTTAAAACTGAAACAGATAGCATGTATATCACGTATCACGTAATCATGGCATTTATATAACACATACTCACATATTTTATGTAACACATAAGTCAAATCATTAAAAGATACGTCTCAGTGCATTCAGAATGAAAATTAGGTCAATATTAGCATTTACCGATTAAATACCGACTTAAACTGATACACAAATCAAATGACATTGCAATATAAAAGAAATTAGGTCTCAAAAGTATTTTTATTGGAAGCGCAATATTTTTCTGAGTCTGTACGCGTTCGTTTCGTATTAAACGGACGAACGGTTTAATTATTATGAATAAAATAAGGAATAAATAGATTTAAATCAATTAATAATAATGTTAATTGATTTTTAAATACCAAAATATAATTTTTAAAACCTAAAAATAATTTTTAGGAATTATTTGAATTAATTATAAATAATTTACATTTATTTAACTATTTATAAATAAAATTAATTGATTAATTGATTTTTAATCAATTAATTAAATTCATAAATAATTAACTAAAATTAATTATAAATAATTAAATCAAATTGTATTTTTGAAAATAATTAAAGAAAATAATTTTAGGAATTTAAAATAATTCAGAAAATAGTTTTTAGAATTAAAAATAATAAGTAAATGATTTTTAAATATAAATTAAATGATTTTTGTAATTTAGAAAATGATTTTTAAAAATAAATTATAAAAAGTAAATGCAGAAACAGATTACAGCAATGGGATTTGGGAAATAATGGATCAAAAACGGGTCGGGTACAAAAACTAAACGGGTCGTCAAGAAACCGGTCGGGTCGCCAAGAACAACCCGCCGGATTTCTGGAAAACCCAGAAACCGGTGAGTTCTCCGGCGGCCGCGATGGAAGTCCGGCTAAACCCAGAACGGCCTCAACGCGACCGTTTCAATCGGTTTTTACATCAAACTTAATCCAAATCACGATACAATTCACCATGTGAACCCAGAATCAACAAACAACACCGGAGTTGTGATCTCCGGTCAAAAACTCGAGTTCTCCGATGGTTAAATCGGAAAAATTGAATTCGCTCGATTCTAACCAAATCGACTGTTCTACATACCAATACGAAGCTCAGACAACATACAATCCATCTACATAACTCTAAACATTCACAACAGTCCATATAATTCCAGAAATCCAAAATTAAAATATCAAAACTCAAGGACGCGGTTTCAATAGTCCGGGACTAAAACGATGCAACTAAATACATAAATCGATCATAAACATCATTCTAAAGCTGTCTATAACATCAAAATCAACCAGAATCATCCAAAAACAAAAACGATTTTCAAGATTAAAAAGATAAAAATCGACTTTTCGATTTACTGTACCTCAGATCAAAATATGGGTATCAATGGAAAGCTCTCTTCGAGAGGAAGATTTTGGTTACTAATATGTCTGATTTGGTTTCCAGAATCGATCAAAAACCGTGTTGGAAGTTGAGAGAAAAGATTTCACCCCCAAGAACTTGTTCTTGGTGTTTATGAATTTTCTGGATTTTTAATAAAATAAAATGAATAATTAATCCTGTTCAGCTATTTATATTAATTCTGAAATTATATCCCCAAAATAAATTAAGGGTGTTTTTATCCCTAAATTACAATAATTAAGCCCCAAAATAATAATTACGGGGAATAATTTTAAAAATGATAAAATACAATATTAATGTCAAAATTCCCCGAAAATTGCAAATAATTAAAAAAAATACAAAAATAAATTGTATTTGAAACTCAAATAATTTTATAAAAATGAAAACAAAGATTTTGTGGGGTTTGATGTCCCGGTGGGGTCCCGGTTCGATAATTTTTTGAAAAACAGGAACGATCCCTAAATTACTAGAAAATCCCGAAAACACGTAAAATACATTGAAACAAGCGTAAAACGAAATAAAACGAGTATCTTAATAAAGACGCCAATAAATACGCGTCCCGATTGCAGATAGGTTCATATAATTGCAGTTTAAACATATATTAATCAATCAAAAAATTTTCTGGTCCGCACGAAACACATATAATCACTGTACATCTAATATCATGGCAACAATTACTTTAAACACATAATATTTATTTATTTAACATATAATATTCACATAATTTTCCCGGTTATTACAATATATACTAACATTCAACAAAAAATGTAAAGAATTTTATTAAAATAGAAGATATTATTTGATGATGATTACAAATATTTATTAAGTTATCAAATTTGATTTTGGTCAATTGGTCATACAATTTAGTTCAGTAACCCACCCCTTTTATTTTAAATACATTCAGAAATAAAAGTTAAGTTTTTTAAAAAAAATTTGCATTTCAAATTTTCACCAGCTCTTCAATTTAAGCACTCACATATGTTAAAAAAGAAATGAACATGTTATTCATTTGAACTCAGAAAATAGTTATTTTTTAAAACTGTTTAATATTAAGGTGAAACTAAATTTGATTGATTACAGAATATGTAAAGAATATAAATGTACTGAGAAGTTAATTTTTATTATGATTAAATATATCTATTAATTTATCAAATTTGGAATTTGAACAATTGACCAGCTCTTCAGCTTGAGGAGTCAGATCATATGTTAATCTTTAGCCAAACATATTATTCATTTCAATTTATAAAATAATTTTCTTAAAGAACTGTTTCATATATACGTGAAACTAAATTTGAATTTTTACAAAAATATCATATACATATAACATTTAGCCATGAAAGTAATATATATTTACTGAGAAGTTATTGTTTTATGATGATGACATATATGTAATAAGTTATCGAAATAGGATATTGTGCATTTGGTCCTAC
Organism: Apium graveolens; assembly: GCF_009905375.1. NCBI lineage: Eukaryota > Viridiplantae > Streptophyta > Magnoliopsida > Apiales > Apiaceae > Apium > Apium graveolens. The sequence goes on from NC_133652.1 coordinate 228,263,286, forward strand.
AACTTAGTTCGGTAACCCAGCCCTTTCATTTTAAATACATTAAGATATAAAATTTAAAAAATTGAATCATATAAATTATTATGGGTGTAATATATTGTCATCTAAAGTGACAGAACCACTAATTTGTTCATGTAATATTCATCATGGATAAACTAAAATGTTTATTTTTTAATAACGATGTCAAAAGTAGGTCACTTTTTAAATATAGTGCACTATAAAATACATGTTCCTTCCTCAAATTTTTAAATTTTTATTTACTAAATAAATTATGTAAGTTTGCTAAATATTAAAAGTTCAACCAAAAAAAAAATCAAATACAATTTAGAATGAAATTTAAAAGGAAAAGAAAAATTTAGCCCAATTATGCCACAACTTTCAATTTTATTTTAAAAAGTTACAATTTAATGTTACAAATATTTCAAGGAAACTAAATAGAGAGGAATAAAGTACTGAAATGTTAGTTGTAATATGACCTTACTATTTCATTTCAAATAATTTGGTTTTTAAACTCCCAAACTAAGTATTTAATAAATATCTGTATACAAGTACTGTATAACACAATAAATATACACATCATACTGTAGGTTACAGTTCGGAGTGGAAGACAACCGCTGTTTCAGATGTAGGAGTTGCAGAAGAGTACTGCAGACGTCAAACACCCATGGCAGTACATCAGCCATCATTCCTTTGAGTGGCTCGATGCTGCAGAATATTAATTGCCTTATTACACAATTATGTTTAGCACAAGTAGTAAGTTTTAATGAATAATAGATCATGCAGAGAACAGATCCTTGAGTATCTTTACCTGCCAAGTACAATTACCTCTTATGTCAGTCTGTTGGACTTTCCTGTACTGATAGTTACATACACACAGTTGTACAAACTACGTAAGCATGACTTTTATGGAGGTAATAGACGATTGGATTACTTAGCAGACAAATTGAAAATAAAAACAACTTTGACATGCAAACACAGAAATATAAGCAGCATAATAACCATGAAACTTCCTTACATTAGGCCAAATGTTGTTAACATCCAAAGAAAACCCCATTGTTCATGAATATATTAAAATATAATTAAATATAATTAAACATAAACAGACTTTAAATCAGCCCAACTGCCAGCCATTCAGAATCCCTCATTCATCTTCCTGCGAATCTCACCATGCTCAATCCTCAGTAGCCTAATCTCCTTAAGCAGAAGCTGCTGCTGCGCCTTGAAGCTTTTGTTGAACTCTTCCTGCTTCACTGTCATTTTCCCACTGAACTGCATGTGGCTCTCCCTCAGCGCCTCAACCATCCCCGACACAGCAGCTAGGTTGACATTGAGATTGGTCATGCTCTTTTCCATATTCTCCGATCTCAGGAATCTGCGGTTCTCACATCTTGCACTTTCGCACATCCAAACTGCTACCACTAGAGGAGAAATTAGGTTAGACAATATCATAGGAGTAAAAGTAAAAATAAATAAATAAGTGCAGCAATAATGTCACACCGGGAAATGAATGATTAGAAGGTGAAAAGTCATTTCAAAGAATAGGGCAAGGAAGCATATGACACATGTATTGGAAATGAACCGAACAATGTAAAGCTACAGACTTTTACCATTCAATTGAGCACTTACAAGACATGAATCAAATTTTTAATATAGTGGTAACTTAATCTATCTGTTACACAAACTATGAAACATTAAAGTACAAAAGTGCCTAAAGTTATGACAAGTAATATTGGTGTGAACATGTTAATATACCAAAAGGAAGTGAAATGAGGAGAAACGGTGTAGAAGAGAGGCATGTAAGTAAGAAGAAGACCTGGCAACCAAATCATAAAATATGAAGGAGACGCTAAATAACTATACAAATGGACTAAAAGTTCAGAGGAATTGGACAATTTATATATGTATATACATGCATAAGTGAAGTGGATGGTAAAGGGTGTACAACACAGGCAAAAGGAAGAAGACATGAAAACCAAATCATAAAACCTGTTGCAACGCTAAATAATCGTAAAATGACTAATAGTTCAGAGAAGCAAGTTTATTTATATGTGTATACACGCACAAGTCATGATATTCACTTGTTGTTGGAAGGGGATGCCATTGCTCTGGTTGCTCTGTTGATTGATGTGGCGTAAGAGAAGAAGAAATTTGATGCAGAGGAGATGATGAATGAACCGGTATGAGTCTGATGCAGTGGGCTTTAATAGAGGTATTGGGGGAGATGAATAGTCCAGTTCTAACACATGCAATCTACCATCTGTTCGTTCACCAATACACCGTATGTAACACCTGTGACTATTCAATGAATGGTGAGAGGACACACATTTTTTGGTTGGCCAAATTTGACACCCACGTTTTTGAAAAATGCAGAAATAAACAAAACTTACAAATTCATATAATAAATAATGAAATACTTAATAGTAGTTGTTATTTTAATTTGGACATTTTTAATTAAAAATAATAAACTTTATTAATTTATCAATGTATTTGACTAATTACAAATATTACTTAATGATTTTGAATTTTTTTTAAAAACATAAATACCTTATTTTAAAAGTACAATAAATGCGACATTAATGTCAATAAAATAGTGTTTAAAATAATAGTAATTTTTATTTCACGTAATGTTGTACCCTTATTCAAATACAAATATAGAAATATTGAAAACTTTATATGCGAGTACGATAAAAATATGACCTAATATATTATTTTATTAATTTAAGTATGTACATAATTCTAAATGAAAACTTATTTATTAATGTCATAATTTAAAAAAAACATAATTTATTTACAGAATAAATATTATTAACTCACCATAATCATAGTTTGGTTAATGTAACTATGTACATTGGGCTTTTTAGTTTTTGTCGTAGTTAACCCAAAGCCGCAATACTTTGGCTACGCACTTGGTGGTAAATCATTGTGTACATGTCGAAGATGTAATTTAAAGAAAAGCATAAATCCTATTCGTTTCAGAATATGGTTTAACTTAACAATTTAATTATGTTGTCCAACCGATACATTTTTTATGAACTATGTATATTCAAAAGCAATAAACTTTTTGCACCTCCCTTTACATAAGATGCTATTACATTTTGAACTAATGGCACGCGCAATCTGTTGGAACCAAGATTCCACAGGCCCGTAATTACAGTATGAAATATTTACTTGGTCCAATTCAAAGTCACAGATTTTATGTAGTTGCTAACGGTATTATCTCACACGATTTAATTTTTAAAACATCCTATTGAAAAAACCTTTGTTCAATGTATTTATTTAGCGTGTATGAACCATAATTTGACTACATTTCGTAAGTAGTACAACTACAACATGCCTTATTTGGCAAATATTTTATATACTACATATAATAATACGTGGCTACGTGCATACGAAACTAAAGATTAATGTGAAATTGTACTTTCAGATTCCTTCAATAAATTAAGATATCCCAGGTTTGGAATTAATAAGTTTAATAAAACAGCTATAAATATAATATTATTTCTCAATAATTTTATTACGCAATTAATTTTTTTTGTAATTACAAATAGTACAATCATTTTTAGCTTTCAAAATTTAAAATTGGTATTGTGTTCTTTAAAAAGTTAAAAATAAAAAAAATGTAAATTACAATTTCCTAAACATCATTAACACACGATTTACTTATGTAATTTATGGCGTTTGGATTTCAAAAAATATCAATCACGTAATGAACTGAATGAAGTAACTTACAAATATTAAAAATTAATTTGACCGTTGGTTTCAAATAAATAAACCAAGTGTGTACGGCGTAAATTAAATTTGAATTTTTTTTGATAATGTGAGAAAGAATTATTTATAGAATATAACTTCGATCAAATAATATGTCCACTACTATAAAACAACAACCAAAGTTATGAAACAAATAAATTTACGTATTACTATATTTGAATTAGAAAATTATCAACACTTTGAATATATTATACTTATACGAGATATAGGTTATTTTAAAAATATTAGAATAATATGGAAGCTAGGTGTTTACCATTTTTTACTTCCATGAGGTCATACCATATTATTGAAATCTATGTATAAACCTCTCCCTGTATCAGTTAAGTTGAAGTTGGACAATCTACCCTGCCATTACGTGCCACATCTTCAACCAGTCATCAACCAAGTAACATGTGGTGTTACTGTACGAACTTAGGCACTAACTAGAGCATAATTAGCTTTTGTTACATACCTCTTTAGTTACCATTAAGAAGCCTGAAATATACATACCATTAAGAAGTTAGGTGAAGACTTAGTGAAGCTCCGCCTCCTGTTCGCAGCATATCAGGTATGAATCTTTAAATCTGGCACTTACACTCTGCATTCAATAGTCTTACCTGAGTGACCTCTGAACACATTTATTGAACGCATCTGCAGGTACCTAATACTGAAGCAATAAGTTGCGTACAAATGGATCTACACAACTATGACAATTTAAATGATGTGGATAGCTCAAGTTATGACTGAAAATGTAGAGTAAGAGTGCAGGCGCTGTGGAAAGGAATGAACAGAGAAACACAAGAATTTTGGGGTTTTAATATGCTGCTCATCGATGATATGGTAAGTAGACATGTCTCACTCCACAACACCTTTTAATATGATACTGATTCACAATATGCAGAACCATCGAATTCACGCTTTTGCAAATGCAAAATATGTGCGGAGTTGACTTGCCCTTTGGTTGAAGGAGGCATTTACATAGTTGACAACTTTAAAGTGAAGACTTTTTAGGTGACGAAATATATCGCCTTGTGAGAAACAAAAAACACATATTCTTCACCGACACAAAATTAAGCAGAGCAACTGAGCCGGGATTAGTAATTGAAAAATATGCTTTTGATCTTTTCCACATGACTGAAATTGAGAAACTTGCAACAGACAATAGGTTCTTAGTAGGTATGGATGCTATACTATTTTTGTAATTGATAACAACACCTATTACTACTAAAATGTTTTCAATTTTAGACATGGTTAGTTACTTGAAGAACCGAAGACCCCTCATTACTTCAACTAAAAATAGTCAGGAAAAACAAAGGCTGAAATTTGATTTGGTAGATGAGAGGTTTGTCTTCTAATTCGACAATGTGTTAGTGTTCTTTATAATTACATACTGGGCTACTTACTTAAGCAGCTTTTCGTTATGTAGGTGTTGCGTGTCTGTCACTTTGTTTGACGAATTTGAATTATAATTGATAAAGCTCTGCAATACTTGAGGAGGAAGAACCTATTATTATTATCAGCTGTGCTAGAGTGAGTTCGTATGAAGGTATGGGTAATGGCACCCTCATAATGATTTGTATTACGTAATTAAGTTAAATTTTGAGTAATAATATGCGTTACGGATATAGGCAGAGCACACCTTACAAACTACCCTGCAACAAGGATTTTTATCAATCCCGATCATTACAGTGTTCATGACCTCATAAACAGGTTAATTTTTTACTTAAGAAAATTTAGAAAATATAATATACCTTCCTATTTACGCTATGCAATGCCTTCAGATGCGATGAAATGACTGAAATGTCTGATATTGATGAAGAAGACACCAAACAGACACTAACTGTGAGAGATATTACTCTGTTAACTGAAACACATATTCAGGTACTGTAATTATTTAGGTGGTATTGTCATTCTCATTGGAGAGGAACTAACTTATGATATTCCTCTTCAGAGGGAAGTTGTGTGCGAAGTTGTGATTGACAAGGTTAATGAGGATGCTAATTGGTACCTAACAAAATGCACAAGATGTCTCCTTGAAGTTCCATTCATAGTTGACAAATTCAAATGTCAAAATTGTAAGAGGATCATACCACATCCCAGAAGAAGGTAATATGACAAGTAATTAACTTACAATACTATGAACATTGACCATTTTTTGCATGCATAATCAGTTTCTTTGTAATACAGTTTTCAGTTGGAAACAAAATGCTCGGATGACACTGGATCGTTGACAATAGTTACCTCACGCAGCCGTTGCTCAAATTTCACAGAAAACTGTTGAAGATCTGTATTCTCCAGACAAAGAGGTTAATCTCCAACATTGTGCTGCAATAATTTTGTAAACTAATTCATACATTTTACTGAAACCAGTCACTTACACGTGTAGGAACTGGGAGCAACAATTCCCGCCCTTTTTGAGAATGTTTGAGAAGCAGAAATACAAAATGACGGTCATCATTAAAGAGGAAAATGTCATGAAAGCTTCAAAAGTGTATGAAGCTACTGGAATTGGTAGCGAAAATGAATCTGGTGGGAGCTTCACTCCGTCTTCTAACCAAACTGTTGATACAAATGAAATGTCAGCTATGAATGTAAGAGACTAGCATAAAAAGTACAATATAGGTTTAAAAAACGTGTAATGTATGACTACCTTCTTGCATGTAGGTATCACTAAAAAGATACATTAATGCAAGCCCTGAACACAGCCAAATCTTCAAGCAAGAAGGTTCGAGCAAGGAAACTTCACGCACCAGTGCCATTTGATGAAGAAGGTCAGATTAAGAAGGAGCCTAAATTAGACAAAGTATGTAACCTGAATTTGACATTTGACAGCATGTTATAATATCCCTAATTTTTTTGTCTGACCATCCATAAACTTTTTCCAGAAAAAGAAGGCTAAGTGAAGAGACTCAGGAGATTGATTTACATTGTGAATTTTATCTACGTAAAGCCAATGTTTGCAGTTGTAACTATTCAGACAATGTCATTATCTATTTTGTTAAGAACATCAGTTGTAATTGAATGCATTTAATTATATAAGATATTAAAGAAGTAGTTGCCCATATTGCTAACGCCAAACAACCAGTAATTACAAAGAAATTAGCATACATTACAAACACCTTACAAGAATACAAGATTTGCAAAATTGTCCACCTACGGCTACAAGCTATAAAAGATAAAGTGTGACAGAACAATTGTTCATTTTTGCCATTTGGAAAAAACAAATAGGTAATTTAAAAGCACACCACAATCAAATATAAAGGAAAATAAATAAAATTTTCCTTCATCATTTATAGTTGTGGGTAAGTAAATACTGTTATCAAAACAAACATAAGTGCAAATGGTGATAGGTGTTAAACATAACATATTATGGTTCTCTGACTATAATGAAAGTTATTTACAGCAAAGAAATTTCAACCACCAAACAATTGAGCATTGTACCTACCCTGTGAAGAGCAACATGTCCAAAGCAAAGTTGGACGACCTAAGTAGCCTCAAAGTTGGGAAGTTTGATTGGAAAATCAGAGTAAGAGTTACAAGGTTCTGGAGAGGAGCTACAAGAAAAGGCGAGATTTTCAAAAGTTTCAACATCATTCTCTTAGATGACAAGGTAAAGTATGTTATGAACTTTTATTATACATACAGCTGCAGAATATAATGTCCATTTCCTGCAAACCCCCCAGAATAGCAGGATGCACGCTTTCATCCCTGGAAACGCAGATGACGCGCTAAGAGAGAAGTTCATTGTGGGCAAGTGCTATATCATTAGGAAGTTTGTTGTTCAGGCATACAAACCCGATGACAAGTTCTTATGCCTCGCAAATGATGTGCAGTTGGTTTTCTCAAAAGACACTCAAATAAAGAGATTCAGGAAAGTACATGTACTATTGAAAACAATGCTTTTGATTTCTATGATCATAGCGAGCTGATGGAGCTTACAAAACAAACAACTCACTTGGCAGGTGAAATCAATAAATAAATGTTTTTAACATGTAAACCTTGAACTGAAACTAACAATTTCAAATAATTGTATCCACAGATGTAATTAGAATTGTGAAATTTTATCAGCCACTCACACATTTGGTTAACAAATTCAATGATGCTCAGAAGCAAGTTAAGCTAATAATCACCGATGGAAGGTTACATTTTCCTTCTACATTTCGTTTCCATATTTTTAGGTTATTTTCATCCTTAATCGTCAAATATCCCGGAAATAATGCGTAGGTCCTCAATTAATGTCACTTTCTGGGATACATTTGCTGAAATGTTTGATGAACAGATGAAAGAAGTTCATGAAAACCTACTATACTGATTATTGCAAGTAGCCGAGTAGGATTGTGGAATGGTATGAAAGTAGTAAGTTATTCCGTGTATTGATGAATCTATAACCTCTTTACGTTTTTTGACGCTTCTCTATATACATTATGCATGTGTAAACAAATGTTTCCCTTCCAAGATCAAGTCGATCTTTCAAGTGTAGGGGGGACTCAATGTTATATCAACTAATCATTACAGTGTGATGCAGCTAAGACAGAAGTAAGTAAAGAAATTAGGTTGACATAATCCTTACACTAATGTCATGCATCTAACAATTTCAACATTCGCCAAATATCATTAGATTGAAACAACCTGCTTTCCAACAAGAATTGTATGCAATGGACAAACATGCAGCGGTGGAAATACTTAATGTTGCGAGGATTATAATCCTGGGGAAGGAATACATCATGGTAATGCAAACCTAAAAAAGTACCAGTTCTTTCTTCGTTCAATATTACAGTTTATGTACTTGTAGAGACAAATTTATGCACACCTCATTATCACTGCCGTCGAAGAGACCGATCCATGGTACAAGACAATTTGCACACAATGCTTTGGAGAAATAGAATTTGAGGAAGATCAATGGTACTGTATGCATTACAATCGTATCCTGCCTTACCCCGACAAGATATAAGTGACAGATTACAAACTTCTCCACCACAAAATTTATGTCAACATTTGACAGCAAATTAATACCTTCTTCGGCCTCTTCAATATACATAGATTCAAGTTAACTATAAGGCATCATAACATGGGTTGCATTGACATCATACTGAATGACCAGCAGGTAAGAGCTGTCGTTGGAAAAAGAGCTGTGCACCTCCTCAAACAGGTAACATCTAATACTTTTACCTATGATTTCATGCCTCCTTCCAAAGACCGCTAACTTCTTACTATACTTTCAGATGGGAGAAGATAAGTCATTCCCTCAGAGTTGAAAGCATTGGTTAACAAGAAATACACCATCAAACTTATCATAAAGGAATTCAATGTATTGGACAAGGCCAAAACATACTTCGCAACAAACATTTGCACAGCCTTCATCGATCCAAACCAACATCTAACAGAGGCCACAGCCTCTATGCAGCAACAGACAACAACGGTAAGGCATTACACCCCAACCTTCCCCTGTCAGTATTAAACAACGTATATTCTCAATACCATTCTTCGCTTGACTGCCTTTTACAGGAATCAAGCAGCAGCTACCACCTGGACATGATGTCAAATCTTATCTTTCGGTCTCCAGCAACAAAATAGAAACCCAATCCATGAAACCAGTAGAGGACAAAGAATCATATTCTAATGATTTCCACAATCTATTTTGCTTGCATTTTGTATCCCGTACAATGTGAAACTCTATGTCCCCATGCTTCTACTTTTCCCTCCAACCTTCAAAGTGAGGAGGTTAAACTATTATGTACTGAATTTTATGGTTTTCAAGCGTAATCACCCTAAACTGTTATATTTGACAAGTGTGACCATGTATACGTATAATAATAATTAACAGTATGTGTAATGGCATAAATAATTGTAAAATTTATCACACCTTTCTATTTGACCAAATTAACTTATGATTATGCTGAAAAAATTTATTACCTAATTTCTAGGATTCGGATTTTACGCATTTGGTACTACAATTAACTTGACAAACCCACCCATTTTATTTCACAGTTATGAAGATCTTAAGTAAAATTAAATGTAACCATACAAATTGTTATGGCTGTAATATATTATAATATAAGGATAAACAAAATTGTCTCTTCTTTCATAATCATGTAAAATATTGTCAGTTTTTAAATATAGTGTTATATAAAATACATGTTCCTTCCTCCAATTTTTACATTTTTTTCTCAATAAATTATTTAACTTTGCTCGCTTTAATAACTTTGACTGAAATAAATAATTTTCAAATACAATTATATTACATCCTACGTTTAAAGGTACATTCAAATCCGAACCAAATTATAAAACTAAATTTCAGAATCGAAATACAAATTTAAAAAAAAAAAAATTAATGCCAGAAATTATATTCTTCTTCTTAAAAATTATAATTTAATTTTACAAATTAATACGAGAAGCAATATTGGCACAAACCGATATAGAACTGAATAAGTAAGAGTACTCATTTGTTAGTTGTAATCAAACCTTACTATTTCATTTCAATCTCCCAATATATTTGATTAACGAAATTATGTATAGAAGTACATGTAAATAAAGAATATATATATACAGGAGCTTCAACGTTGCAATTTAAGACAACAGTTTTGACAGAAGTAGAAGGAACCTGAAGTACAAGTTACAGAAGGGAGTTGTATCGTGAACTGTATCTGTTAGGACATCAGGCATACTCCTTTTGAGCGGCTCGATGCTGCACAATACTAATTGGCTACTGACAGGATCTATATTTAGGAGTAGTAAGTTTAAGTGAATTAATAGTTCTGCCAAATTACAGAACCTTGAGTATACGAA